>NW_027141923.1:300636-601273 GCF_036365525.1 Heterodontus francisci
ACATCTAATTTAACAATTAACTGGAACATTATCCCCTGTGTATTCGTGATGACATCTAATTTAACAATTAACTGGAATATTATTCCCTGTGTTTTAGTGATGACATCTAATTTCACAATTAACTGGAATATTACCCCCTGTGTATTAGTGATGACATCTAATTGAACAATTAACAGGAATATTATCCCGTGTATTAGTGATGACATCGAATTTAACAATTAACTGGAATATTATCACCTGGGTGCTGGTGATGACATCAAATTTAACAATTAACTGGAATATTATCCCCTGTGTATTAGTGATGACATCTAATTTAACAATTAACTGGAATATTATCCCCTGTGTTTTAGCGATGGCATCTAATTTAACAATTAACTAGAATATTATCCCCTGTGTATGAGTGATGACATCTAATTGAACAATTAACTGGAATATTATCCCTGTGTATTAGTGATGACATCTAATTTAACAATTAACTTGAATATTATCCCCTGTGTATTAGTGATGACATCTAATTTAACAATTAACTAGAATATTATCCCCTGTGTATTAGTGATGACATCTAATTTAACAATTAACTGGAACATTATCACCTGTGTATTAGTGATGACATCTAATTTAACAATTAACTAGAATATTATCCCCTGTGTATGAGTGATGACATCTAATTGAACAATTAACTGGAATATTATCCCTGTGTATTAGTGATGACATCTAATTTAACAATTAACTTGAATATTATCCCCTGTGTATTACTGATGACATCTAATTTAACAATTAACTGGAATATTATCCCCTGTGTATTAGTGATGACATCTAATTTAACAATTAACTTGAATATTATCCCCTGTGTATTAGTGATGACATCTAATTTAACAATTAACTAGAATATTATCCCCTGTGTATTAGTGATGACATCTAATTTAACAATTAACTGGAACATTATCACCTGTGTATTAGTGATGACATCTAATTTAACAATTAACTGGAATATTATCCCCTGTGTATTAGCGATGGTATCTAATTTAACAATTAACTAGAATATTATCCCCTGTGTATGAGTGATGACATCTAATTGAACAATTAACTGGAATATTATCCCTGTGTATTAGTGATGACATCTAATTTAACAATTAACTTGAATATTATCCCCTGTGTATTAGTGATGACATCTAATTTAACAATTAACTGGAATATTATCCCCTGTGTATTAGTGATGACATCTAATTTAACAATTAACTTGAATATTATCCCCTGTGTATTAGTGATGACATCTAATTTAACAATTAACTAGAATATTATCCCCTGTGTATTAGTGATGACATCTAATTTAACAATTAACTGGAACATTATAACCTGTGTATTAGTGATGACATCTAATTTAACAATTAACTGGTATATTATCCCCTGTGCATTCGTGATGACATCTAATTTAACAATTAACTGGAATATTATCCCCTGTGTATTAGCGATGACATCTAATTTAACAATTAACAGGAATATTATCACCTGTGTACTAGTGATGACATCTAATTTAACAATTAACGAGAATATTATCACCTGTGTTTTGGTGATGACATCTAATTAAACAATTAACCAGAATATTTTCCGCTGCGAATTCGTGACGACATCTGTTTTTAACAATGAGCCAGAATTTTGTTCCCTGTATATTGGTGATGACATCTAATTTAACAATTAACTGGAAAATTATCCCCTGCGTACTCGTGATGACATCTCATGTAACCATTAAATGGAATATTATCCCCTGTGTATTAGTGATGACATCTATTTTAACAATTAACTGGAATATTATCCCCTGTGTGTTAGTGATGACATCAAATTTAACAATTAACTGGAATATTACCCCCTGTGTATTAGTGATGACATCTAATTTAACAATTAACTGGAATGTTATCCCCTGTGTATTGGTGATGACATGTAATTTAACAATTAACCAGAATATTATTCCCTGTGATTTCGGAAAGACATCTATTTTAACAATTAACTGGAATATTATCACCTGTGTATTAGTGATGACATCTAACTTAAGGATTAATTGGAATATTATAACCTGTGTGTTTAGTGATGACATCTAATTTTACAAATAACTGGAACATTATCCCCTGCGTATTGGTGATGACATCTAATTTAACAATTAACTGGAATATTATTCCCTGTGTATTAGTGATGACATCTAATTGAACAATTAACTGGAATATTATCACCTGTGTGTTAGTGATGACATCTAATTTAACAATTAATCGGAATATTATCCCCTGTGTATTGGTGATGACATCTAATTTAACAATTAATCGGAATATTATCCCCTGTGTATTCGTGATGACATCTTAGTTAACAATTAATCGGAATATTATCCCCCGTGTATTTTTGATGACATCTAATTTAACAATTAACTGGAACATTATCCCTGTGTATTAGTGATGACATCTGATTTAACAATTAAATGAAATATTATCCATGGTGCATTAGTGATGACATCAAATTTAAGAATTAACTGGAATATTATCCCCTGTGGATTCGTGATGACATCTATTTTAACAATTAACTGGAATATTATCCCCTGTATATTAGTGATGACATCTAATTTAACAATTAACTGGAATATTATCCCCTGTGTATTAGTGATGACATCTAATTTAACAATTAACTTGAATATTATCCCCTGTGTATTAGTGATGACATCTAATTTAACAATTAACTGGAATATTATCCCCTGTGTTTTTGTGATGACATCTAATTAAACAATGAACCAGAATATTTTACGCTGCGAATTCGTGACGACATCTACTTTTAACAATGAGCCAGAATTTTGTTCCCTGTGTATTGGTGATGACATCTAATTTAACAATTAACTGGAAAATTATCCCCTGTGTATTCGTGATGACATCTAATGTAACCATTAAATGGAACATTATCACCTGTGTATTAGTGATGACATCAGATTTAACAATTAACTGGAATATTATCCCCTGTGTATTCGTGATGACATCTAATTTAACAATTAACTGGAATATTATCCCCTGTGTATTAGTGATGACATCTAATTGAACAATTAACTGGAATATTATACCCTGTGTATTAGTGATGACATCTAATTTAACAATTAACTGGAACATTATCACCTGTGTATTAGTGATGACATCAGATTTAACAATTAACTGGAATATTATCACCTGTGTATTCGTGATGACATCTAACTTAACAGTTAACTGGAATATTATCCCCTGTGTATTCGTGATGACATCTAATTTAACAATTAACTGGAATATTATCCCCTGTGTATTAGTGATGACATCTAATTGAACAATTAACTGGAATATTATACCCTGTGTATTAGTGATGACATCTAATTTAACAATTAACGAGAATATTATCCCCTGTGTTTTTGTGATGACATCGAATTTAGCAATTAACTGGAATATTACCCCCTGTGTATTAGTGATGACATCTAATTTAACAATTAACTGGAATATTATCACCTGTGTATTAGTGATGACATCGAATTTAACAATTAACTGGAATATTATCCCCTGTGTATTAGTGATGACATCTAATTTACCAATTAACTGGAATATTATCACCTGTGTATTAGTGATGACATCTAATTTAAAAATTATCTGGAATATTGTCCCTGTGTATTAGTGATGACATCTAATTTAACAATTATCTGGAATATTATCCCCTGTGTATTAGTGATGACATCTAATTTAACAATTAACCGGAATATTATCCCCTGTGTATTAGTGATGACATCTAATTTAACAATTAACTGGAATATTATCCCCTGTGTATTAGTGATGACATCTAATTTAACAATTAACTGGAATATTATCCCCTGTGTATTAGTGATGACATCTAATTTAACAATTAACTGGAATATTATCACCTGTGTATTAGTGATGACATCTAATTTAAAAATTATCTGGAATATTGTCCCTGTGTATTAGTGATGACATCTAATTTAACAATTATCTGGAATATTATCCCCTGTGTATTAGTGATGACATCTAATTTAACAATTAACTGGAATATTATCACCTGTGTATTAGTGATGACATCTAATTAAAAAATTATCTGGAATATTGTCCCTGTGTATTAGTGATGACATCTAATTTAACAATTAACTGGAATATTATCCCCTGTGTATTAGTGATGACATCGAATTTAACAATTAACCGGAATATTATCCCCTGTGCATTAGCGATGACATCTAATTTAACAATTAATCGGAATATTAATACCTGTGTATTGGTGATGACATCTAATTTAACAATTAACAGGAATATTATCCCCTGTGTATTAGTGATGACATCTTAGTTAACAATTAATCGGAATATTATCCCCTGTGTATTAGTGATGACATCTAATTTAACAATTAACTGGAATATTATCACCTGTGTATTAGTGATGACATCTAATTTAACAATTAACTGGAATATTATCCCCTGTGTATTAGCGATGGCATCTAATTTAACAATTAACTAGAATATTATCCCCTGCGTATGAGTGATGACATCTAATTGAAAAATTAACTGGAATATTATCCCTGTGTATTAGTGATGACATCTAATTTAACAATTAACTTGATTATTATCCCCTGTGTATTAGTGATGACATCTAATTTAACAGTTAACTAGAATATTATCCCCTGTGTATTAGTGATGACATCTAATTTAACAATTAACTAGAATATTATCCCCTGTGTATTCGTGATGACATCTAATTTAACAATTAACTGGAACATTATCACCTGTGTATTAGTGATGACATCTAATTTAACAATTAACTGGAATATTATCCCCTGTGTATTCGTGATGACATCTAATTTAACAATTAACTGGAATATTATCCCTTGTGTATTAGTGATGACATCTAATTGAACAATTAACTGGAATATTACCCCTGTGTATTAGTGATGACATCTAATTTAACAATTAACTGGAATATTATCCCCTGGGTATTCGTGATGACATCTAATTTAACAATTAACTGGAATATTATCCCTTGTGTATTAGTGATGACATCTAATTGAACAATTAACTGGAATATAAACCCCCGTGTATTGGTGATGACATCTAATTAAACAATTAACCAGAATATTTTCCGCTGCGAATTCGTGACGACATCTGTTTTTAACAATGAGCAAGAATTTTGTTCCCTGTGTATTGGTGATGACATCTAATTTAACAATTAACTGGAAAATTATCCCCTGTGTACTCGTGATGACATCTCATGTAACAATTAACTGGAATATTATCCCCTGTGTGTTAGTGATGACATCTAATTTAACAATTAACTGGAATATTACCCCCTGTGTATCATTGATGACATCTAATTTAACAATTAACAGGAATATTATCCCCCGTGTATTTGTGATGACATCTAATTTAACAATTAACTGGAACATTATCCCTGTGTATTAGTGATGACATCTTATTTTACAATTAAATGAAATATTATCCCTGGTGCATTAGTGATGACATCTAATTTAAGAATTAACTGGAATATTATCCCCTGTGGATTCGTGATGACATCTAATTTAACAATTAACTGGAATATTATCCACTGTATATTAGTGATGACATCTAATTTAACAATTAACTGGAATATTATCCCCTGTGTATTAGTGATGACATCTAATTTAACAATTAACTTGAATATTATCCCCTATGTATTTGTGATGACATCTAATTTAACAATGAACTGGAATGTTATCCCCTGTGTATTAGTGATGACATCTAATTTAACAATTAACTTGAATATTATTCCCTGTGTATTAGTGATGACATCTAATTTAACAATTAACTGGAATATTATCCCCTGTGTATTAGTGATGACATCTAATTTAACAATTAACTGGAATATTATCACCTGTGTATTAGTGATGACATCTAATTTAACAATTAACTGGAATATTGTCCCTTGTGTATTAGTGATGACATCTAAGTTAACAATTAATAGGAATATTATCCCCTGTGCATTAGTGATGACATCTAATTTAACAATTAATCGGAATATTATCGCCTGTGCATTAGTGATGACATCTAATTTAATAATTAATCGGAATATTATCCCCTGTGCATTAGTGATGACATTTAATTGAACAATTAACTGGAATATTATCCCCTGTTTATTAGTGATAAAATCTAATTGAACAATTAACTGGAATATTATCCCCTGTTTATTAGTGATTACATCTAATTTAACAAATGACTGGAATATTATCCCCTGTATATAAGTTATGACATGTAATTTAACAATTAATAGGAATATTATCCCCTGTGCATTAGTGATGACATCTAATTTAACAATTAATCGGAATATTATCCCCTGTGCATTAGTGATGACATTTAATTGAACAATTAACTGGAATATTATCCCCTGTGTATTAGTGATGACATCTAATTTAACAATTAACTGGAATATTATCCCCTGTTTATTAGTGATGAAATCTAATTGAACAATTAACTGGAATATTATCCCCTGTTTATTAGTGATGACATCTAATTTAACAAATGACTGGAATATTATCCCCTGTATATAAGTTATGACATGTAATTTAACAATTAACTGGAATATTATCACCTGTGTATTCGTGATGACATCTAATGTAACAATTAACTGGAATATTAGCCCCTGTGTATTAGTGATGACATCTAATTGAACAATTAACTGGAATATTATCCCCTGTGTATTAGTGATGACATCTAATTTTACAATTAACTAGAATATTATACCCTGTGTATTTGCGATGACATCTAATTTAACAATTAACTAGAATATTATCACCTGTGTATTAGTGATGACATCTAATTTAACAATTAACTGGAATATTATCACCTGTGTATTGGTGATGACATCTAATTTAACAATTAACTGGAATATTATCACCTGTGTATTAGTGATGATATCTAATTTAACAATTAACTGGAATATTATCCCCTGTGTATTAGTGATGACATCTAATTTAACAATTAACTGGAATATTATCACCTGTGTATTCGTGATGACATCTAATTTAACAATTAACTGGAATATTATCACCTGTGTATTGGTGACGATATCTAATTTAACAATTAACTGGAATATTATCCCCTGTGCATTAGTGATGACAACTAATTTAACAATTAACCAGAATATTATCCCCTGTGCATTAGTGATGACATCTAATTTAACAATTAATCGGAATATTATCCCCTGTGTAATAGTGATGACATCTAATTTAACAATTAATCAGAATATTATCCCCTGTGCATTAGTGATGACATCTAATTTAACAATTAATCGGAATATTATCCCTTGTGCATTAGTGATGACATCTAATTTAACAATTAACCAGAATATTATCCCCTGTGCATTAGTGGTGACATTTAATTGAACAATTAACTGGAATATTATCCCCTGTGTATTAGGGATGACATCCAATTTAACAATTAACTGGAATATTATCCCCTGTGTATTCGTGATGAAATATAATTGAACAATTAACTGGAATATTATCCCCTGTTTATTAGTGATGACATCTAATTTAACAAATGTCTGGGATATTATCCCCTGTATATAGGTTATGACATGTAATTTAACAATTAACTGGAATATTATCACCTGTGTATTCGTGATGACATCTAATTTAACAATTAACTGGAATATTATCCCCTGTGTATTAGTGATGACATCTAATTTAACAATTAACTAGAATATTATACCCTGTGCATTAGCGATGACATTTAATTGAACAATTAATTGGAATATTATCCCCTGTGCATTAGTGATGACATCTAATTTAACAATTAACTGGAATATTATCCCCTGTGTATTAGTGATGAAATCTAATTGAACAATTAACTGGAATATTATCCCCTGTTTATTAGTGATGACATCTAATTTCACAATTAATCGGAATATTATCCCCTGTGCATTAGTGATGACATCTAATTTAACAATTAATCGGAATATTATCCCCTGTGCATTAGTGATGACATTTAATTGAACAATTAACTGGAATATTATCCCCTGTGTATTAGTGATGACATCTAATTTAACAATTAACTGGAATATCATCCCCTGTGTATTAGTGATGAAATCTAATTGAACAATTAACTGGAATATTATCCCCTGTTTATTAGTGATGACATCTAATTTAACAAATGACTGGAATATTATCCCCTGTATATAAGTTATGACATGTAATTTAACAATTAACTGGAATATTATCACCTGTGTATTCGTGATGACATCTAATGTAACAATTAACTGGAATATTAGCACCTGTGTATTAGTGATGACATCTAATTGAACAATTAACTGGAATATTATCCCCTGTGTATTAGTGATGACATCAAATTTTACAATGAACTAGAATATTATACCCTGTGTATTTGCGATGACATATAATTTAACAATTAACTAGAATATTATCACCTGTGTATTAGTGATGACATCTAATTTAACAATTAACTGGAATATTATCACCTGTGTATTGGTGATGACATCTAATTTAACAATTAACCGGAATATTATCACCTGTGTATTAGTGATGATATCTAATTTAACAATTAACTGGAATATTATCCCCTGTGTATTAGTGATGACATCTAATTTAACAATTAACTGGAATATTATCCCCTGTGTATTCGTGATGACATCTAATTTAACAATTAACTGGAATATTATCACCTGTGTATTGGTGACGATATCTAATTTAACAATTAACTGGAATATTATCCCCTGTGCATTAGTGATGACAACTAATTTAACAATTAACCAGAATATTATCCCCTGTGCATTAGTGATGACATCTAATTTAACAATTAATCGGAATATTCTCCCCTGTGTAATAGTGATGACATCTAATTTAACAATTAATCAGAATATTATCCCCTGTGCATTAGTGATGACATCTAATTTAACAATTAACCAGAATATTATCCCCTGTGCATTAGTGATGACATTTAATTGAACAATTAACTGGAATATTATCCCCTGTGTATTAGTGATGACATCCAATTTAACAATTAACTGGAATATTATCCCCTGTGTATTAGTGATGAAATATCATTGAACAATTAACTGGAATATTAAGCCCTGTTTATTAGTGATGACATCTAATTTAACAAATGTCTGGGATATTATCCCCTGTATATAGGTTATGACATGTAATTTAACAATTAACTGGAATATTATCACCTGTGTATTCGTGATGACATCTAATTTAACAATTAACTGGAATATTATCCCCTGTGTATTAGTGATGACATCTAATTTAACAATTAACTAGAATATTATACCCTGTGCATTAGCGATGACATTTAATTGAACAATTAATTGGAATATTATCCCCTGTGTATTAGTGATGACATCTAATTTTACAATTAACTGGAATATTATCCCCTGTGTATTAGTGATGAAATCTAATTGAACAATTAACTAAAATATTATCCCCTGTTTATTAGTGATGACATCTAATTTAACAATTAACTGGAATATTATCCCCTGTGTATTTGTGATGACATCTAATTGAACAATTAACTAGAATATTATCCCCTGTGTATTCGTGATGATATATAATTTAAACATTATCGGAAATATTTTCCCCTGTGTATTTGTGATGACATCTAATTTAACAATTATCTGGAATATTATCCCATGTGTATTAGTGATGACATCTAATTTAACAATTAACTGCAATATTATCACCTGTATATTAGTCATGACATCTAATTTAACAATTAACTGGAATATTATCCCCTGTGTACTTGTGATGACATCTAAATTAACAGTTAACTGGAATATTATCCCCTGTGTATTTGTGCTCATATCGAATTTAACAATTACCTGGAATATTATCACCTGTGTATTTGTTATGACATCTAATTTAACAAAAAACTGGAATATTATCCCCTGTGTATTCGTGATGACATCTAATTTAACAATTAACTGGAATATTATCACCTGTGTATTTGTTATGACATCTAATTTAACAAAAAACTGGAATGTTATCGCCTGTGTATTCGTGATGACATCTAATTTAACAATTAACTGGAATATTATCCCCTGTGTATTTGTGATGACATCTAATTTAACAACTAACTGAAATATTATCACCTGTGCATTAGTGATGATATCTAATTTGAACATTATCGGAAATATTATCCCCTGTGTATTAGTGATGACATTGAATTTAACAATTAACTGGAATATTATCCCCTGTGTATTTGTGATGACATCTAATTTAACAGTTAACTGGAATATTATCCCCTGTGTATTTGTGATGACATCTAATTTAACAATTAAGTTGAATATTATCCCCTGTGTATTTGTTATGACATCTAATTTAACAAAAAACTGGAATATTATCCCCTGTGTATTCGTGATGACATCTAATTTAACAATTAACTGGAATATTATCACCTGTGTATTTGTTATGACATCTAATTTAACAAAAAACTGAAATATTATCACCTGTGCATTAGTGATGATATCTAATTTGAACATTATCGGAAATATTATCCCCTGTGTATTAGTGATGACATTGAATTTAACAATTAACTGGAATATTATCCCCTGTGTATTTGTGATGACATCTAATTTAACAATTAACTGGAATATTATCCCCTGTGTATTTGTGATGACATCTAATTTAACAGTTAACTGGAATATTATCCCCTTTGTATTTGTGATGACATCTAATTTAACAATTAAGTTGAATATTATCCCCTGTGTATTTGTGATCATATCGAATTTAACAATTAACTGGAATTTTATCCCCTGTGTCTTCGTGATGACATCTATTTTAACAATTAACTGGAATATTATCACCTGTGTATTTGTTATGACATCTAATTTAACAAAAAACTGGAATATTATCCCCTGTGTATTCGTGATGACATCTAATTTAACAATTAACTGGAATATTATCCCCTGTGTATTTGTGATGACATCTAATTTTACAACTAACTGGAATATTATCACCTGTGTATTAGTGATGACATCTAATTTGAACATTATCGGAAATATTATCCACTGTGTATTAGTGATGACATTGAATTTAACAATTAACTGGAATATTATCCCCTGTGTATTTGTGATGACATCTAATTTAACAATTAAGATGAATATTATCCCCTGTGTATTAGTGATGGCATCTAATTTAACAATTAACTGGAATATTATCCCCTGTGTATTAGTGATGACATCTAATTTAACAATTAACTGGAATATTATCACCTGTGTATTTGTGATGACATCTAATTTAACAATTAAGATGAATATTATCCCCTGTGTATTTGTGATGACATCTAATTTAACAATTAACTGGAATATTATCCCCTGTGTATTAGTGATGACATCTAATTTAACAATTAACTGGAATATTATCACCTGTGTATTAGTGATGACATCTAATTGAACAATTAACTGGAATATTATCCCCTGTGTATTAGTGATGACATCTAATTGAACAATTAACTGGAATATTATCCCCTGTGTATTAGTGATGACATCTAACTTAACAATTAACTGGAATATTTTCCCCTTTGTATTAGTGATGACATCTAATTTAACAATTAACTGGAATATTATCCCCTGTGTATTAGTGATGATTTATAATTTAAACATATCGGAAATATTATCCCCTGTGTATTTGTGATGACATCTAATTTAACAATTAACTGGAATATTATCCCCTGTGTATCAGTGATGACATCTAATTTAACAATTATCTGGAATATTATCCCATGTGTATTAGTGATGACATCTAATTGAACAATTAACTGGAATATTATCACCTGTATATTAGTGATGACATCTAATTTAACAATTAACTGGAATATTATCCCCTGTGTACTTGTGATGACATCTAAATTAACAATTAACTGGAATATTATCCCCTGTGTATTTGTGCTCATATCGAATTTAACAATTACCTGGAATATTATCACCTGTGTATTTGTTATGACATCTAATTTTACAATTAACTTGAATATTATCCCCTGTGTATTAGTGATGAAATCTAATTGAACAATTAACTAAAATATTATCCCCTGTTTATTAGTGATGACATCTAATTTAACAATTAACTGGAATATTATCCCCTGTGTATTTGTGATGACATCTAATTGAACAATTAACTAGAATATTATCCTCTGTGTATTCGTGATGATATATAATTTAAACATTATCGGAAATATTTTCCCCTGTGTATTTGTGATGACATCTAATTTAACAATTATCTGGAATATTATCCCATGTGTATTAGTGATGACATCTAATTTAACAATTAACTGCAATATTATCACCTGTATATTAGTCATGACATCTAATTTAACAATTAACTGGAATATTATCCCCTGTGTACTTGTGATGACATCTAAATTAACAGTTAACTGGAATATTATCCCCTGTGTATTTGTGCTCATATCGAATTTAACAATTACCTGGAATATTATCACCTGTGTATTTGTTATGACATCTAATTTAACAAAAAACTGGAATATTATCCCCTGTGTATTCGTGATGACATCTAATTTAACAATTAACTGGAATATTATCACCTGTGTATTTGTTATGACATCTAATTTAACAAAAAACTGGAATATTATCGCCTGTGTATTCGTGATGACATCTAATTTAACAATTAACTGGAATATTATCCCCTGTGTATTTGTGATGACATCTAATTTAACAACTAACTGAAATATTATCACCTGTGCATTAGTGATGATATCTAATTTGAACATTATCGGAAATATTATCCCCTGTGTATTAGTGATGACATTGAATTTAACAATTAACTGGAATATTATCCCCTGTGTATTTGTGATGACATCTAATTTAACAGTTAACTGGAATATTATCCCCTGTGTATTTGTGATGACATCTAATTTAACAATTAAGTTGAATATTATCCCCTGTGTATTTGTTATGACATCTAATTTAACAAAAAACTGGAATATTATCCCCTGTGTATTCGTGATGACATCTAATTTAACAATTAACTGGAATATTATCACCTGTGTATTTGTTATGACATCTAATTTAACAAAAAACGGAAATATTATCACCTGTGCATTAGTGATGATATCTAATTTGAACATTATCGGAAATATTATCCCCTGTGTATTAGTGATGACATTGAATTTAACAATTAACTGGAATATTATCCCCTGTGTATTTGTGATGACATCTAATTTAACAATTAACTGGAATATTATCCCCTGTGTATTTGTGATGACATCTAATTTAACAGTTAACTGGAATATTATCCCCTGTGTATTTGTGATGACATCTAATTTAACAATTAAGTTGAATATTATCCCCTGTGTATTTGTGATCATATCGAATTTAACAATTAACTGGAATTTTATCCCCTGTGTCTTCGTGATGACATCTATTTTAACAATTAACTGGAATATTATCACCTGTGTATTTGTTATGACATCTAATTTAACAAAAAACTGGAATATTATCCCCTGTGTATTCGTG
Organism: Heterodontus francisci; assembly: GCF_036365525.1. Classification (NCBI taxonomy): domain Eukaryota; kingdom Metazoa; phylum Chordata; class Chondrichthyes; order Heterodontiformes; family Heterodontidae; genus Heterodontus; species Heterodontus francisci. Next base: position 314,140 of record NW_027141923.1, read on the forward strand.
ATGACATCTAATTTAACAATTAACTGGAATATTATCCCCTGTGTATTTGTGATGACATCTAATTTTACAACTAACTGGAATATTATCACCTGTGTATTAGTGATGACATCTAATTTGAACATTATCGGAAATATTATCCACTGTGTATTAGTGATGACATTGAATTTAACAATTAACTGGAATATTATCCCCTGTGTATTTGTGATGACATCTAATTTAACAATTAAGATGAATATTATCCCCTGTGTATTAGTGATGGCATCTAATTTAACAATTAACTGGAATATTATCCCCTGTGTATTAGTGATGACATCTAATTTAACAATTAACTGGAATATTATCACCTGTGTATTTGTGATGACATCTAATTTAACAATTAATATGAATATTATCCCCTGTGTATTTGTGATGACATCTAATTTAACAATTAACTGGAATATTACCCCCTGTGTATTAGTGATGACATCTAATTTAACAATTAACTGGAATATTATCACCTGTGTATTAGTGATGACATCTAATTGAACAATTAACTGGAATATTATCCCCTGTGTATTAGTGATGACATCTAATTGAACAATTAACTGGAATATTATCCCCTGTGTATTAGTGATGACATCTAACTTAACAATTAACTGGAATATTTTCCCCTTTGTATTAGTGATGACATCTAATTTAACAATTAACTGGAATATTATCCCCTGTGTATTAGTGATGATTTATAATTTAAACATATCGGAAATATTATCCCCTGTGTATTTGTGATGGCATCTAATTTAACAATTAACTGGAATATTATCCCCTGTGTATCAGTGATGACATCTAATTTAACAATTATCTGGAATATTATCCCATGTGTATTAGTGATGACATCTAATTGAACAATTAACTGGAATATTATCACCTGTATATTAGTGATGACATCTAATTTAACAATTAACTGGAATATTATCCCCTGTGTACTTGTGATGACATCTAAATTAACAATTAACTGGAATATTATCCCCTGTGTATTTGTGCTCATATCGAATTTAACAATTACCTGGAATATTATCACCTGTGTATTTGTTATGACATCTAATTTAACAAAAAACTGGAATATTATCCCCTGTGTATTCGTGATTAGATTAGATTAGAGATACAGCACTGAAACAGGCCCTTCGGCCCACCGAGTCTGTGCCGACCATCAACCACCCATTTATACTAATCCTACACTAATCCCATATTCCTACCAAACATCCCCACCTGCCCCTGTATTTCCCTACCACCTACCTATACTAGTGACAATTTATAATGGCCAATTTACCTACCAACCTGCAAGTCTTTGGCTTGTGGGAGGAAACCGGAGCACCCGGAGAAAACCCACGCAGACACAGGGAGAACTTGCAAACTCCACACAGGCAGTACCCGGAATCCAACCCGGGTCCCTGGAGCTGTGAGGCTGCGGTGCTAACCACTGCGCCACTGTGCCGCCCTCTAATTTAGACATCTAATTTAACAATTAACTGGAATATTATCACCTGTGTATTTGTTATGATATCTAATTTAACAAAAAACTGGAATATTATCCCCTGTGTATTCGTGATGACATCTAATTTAACAATTAACTGGAATATTATCCCCTGTGTATTTGTGATGACATCTAATTTAACAACTAACTGGAATATTATCACCTGTGTATTAGTGATGACATCTAATTTAACAATTAACTGGAATATTATCCCCTGTGTATTCGTGATGACATCTAATTTAACAATTAACTGGAATATTATCCCCTGTGTATTAGTGATGACATCTAATTTAACAATTAACTGGAACATTATCAACTGTGTATTAGTGATGACATCTAATTTAACAATTAACTGGAATATTATCCCCTGTGTATTAGTGATGACATCTAATTTAACAATTAACTGGAATATTATCCCCTGTGTATTAGTGATGACATCTAATTTAACAATTAACTGGAATATTATCCCCTGTGTATTAGTGATGACATCTAATTTAACAATTAACTGGAATATTATCCCCTGTGTATTAGTGATGACATCTAATTTAACAATTAACTGGAATATTATCCCCTGTGTATTCGTGATGACATCTAATTTAACAATTAACTGGAATATTATCCCCTGTGTATTAGTGATGACATCTAATTGAACAATTAACTGGAATATTACCCCTGTGTATTCGTGATGACATCGAATTTAACAATTAACTGGAATATTAACCCCCGTGTATTGGTGATGACATCTAATTAAACAATTAACCAGAATATTTCCCGCTGCGAATTCGTGACGACATCTGTTTTTAACAATGAGCCAGAATTTTGTTCCCTGTGTATTGGTGATGACATCTAATTTAACAATTAACTGGAATATTATCCCCTGTGTATTTGTGATGACATCTAATTTAACAATTAACTGCAATATTATCCCCTGTGTATTAGTGATGACATCTATTTTAACAATTAACTGGAATATTATCCCCTGTGTATTAGTGATGACATCTAATTTAACAATTAACTGGAATATTATCCCCTGTGTATTAGTGATGACATCTAATTTAACAATTAACTGGAATATTATCCCCTGTGTATTAGTGATGACATCTAATTTAACAATTAACTGGAATATTATCCCCTGTGTATTAGTGATGACATCTAATTTAACAATTAACTGGAATATTATCCCCTGTGTATTAGTGATGACATCTAATTTAACAATTAACTGGAATATTATCCCCTGTGTATTAGTGATGACATCTAATTTAACAATTAACTGGAATATTAAACCCTGTGTATTAGTGTTGACATCTAATTTAACAATTAACTAGAATATTATCCCCTGTGTATTAGTGATGACATCTAATTTAACAATTAACTGGAATATTATCCCCTGTGTATTAGTGATGACATCTAATTTAACAATTAACTGGAATATTATCCCCTGTGTATTAGTGATGACATCTAATTTAACAATTAACTGGAATATTATCCCCTGTGTATTAGTGATGACATCTAATTTAACAGTTAACTGGAATATTAAACCCTGTGTATTAGTGATGACATCTAATTTAACAATTAACTGGAATATTATCACCTGTGTATTAGTGATGACATCTAATTTAACAATTAACTTGAATATTATCCCCTGTGTATTAGTGATGACATCTAATTTAACAATTAACTGGAATATTATCCCCTGTGTATTAGTGATGACATCTAATTTAACAATTAACTGGAATATTATCACCTGTGTATTAGTGATGACATCTAATTTAACAATTAACTTGAATATTATCCCCTGTGTATTAGTGATGACATCTAATTTAACAAATAACTGGAATATTATCACCTGTGTATTAGTGATGACATCTAACTTCACAATTAACTGGAATATTATCCCCTGTGTATTAGTGATGACATCTAATGGACCAATTAACTGGAATATTATCCCCTGTGTATTAGTGATGATATCTAATTTAACAATTAACTGGAATATTATCACCTGTGTATTAGTGATGACATCTAATTTAACAATTAACTGGAACATTATCAACTGTGTATTAGTGATGACATCTAATTTAACAATTAACTGGAATATTATCCCCTGTGTATTCGTGATGACATCTAATTTAACAATTAACTGGAATATTATCCCCTGTGTATTAGTGATGACATCTAATTGAACAATTAACTGGAATATTATCCCCTGTGTATTAGTGATGACATCGAATTTAACAATTAACTGGAATATTATCCCCTGTGTATTAGTGATGACATCGAATTTAACAATTAACTGGAATATTATCCCCTGTGTATTGGTGATGACATCTAATTAAACAATTAACCAGAATATTTCCAGCTGCGAATTCGTGACGACATCTGTTTTTAACAATGAGCCAGAATTTTGTTCCCTGTGTATTGGTGATGACATCTAATTTAACAATTAACTGGAATATTATCCCCTGTGTATTTGTGATGACATCTAATTTAACAATTAACTGGAATATTATCCCCTGTGTATTCGTGATGACATCTAATTTAACAATTAACTGGAATATTATCCCCTGTGTATTCGTGATGACATCTAATTTAACAATTAACTGGAATATTATCCCCTGTGTATTAGTGATGACATCTAATTGAACAATTAACTGGAATATTATCCCCTGTATATTCGTGATGACATCGAATTTAACAATTAACTGGAATATTAACCCCCGTGTATTGGTGATGACATCTAATTAAACAATTAACCAGAATATTTCCCTCTGCGAATTCGTGACGACATCTGTTTTTAACAATGAGCCAGAATTTTGTTCCCTGTGTATTGGTGATGACATCTAATTTAACAATTAACTGGAATATTATCCCCTGTGTATTTGTGATGACATCTAATTTAACAATTAACTGGAATATTATCCCCTGTGTATTAGTGATGACATCTAATTTAACAATTAACTGGAATATTATCCCCTGTGTATTAGTGATGACATCTAATTTAACAATGAACTGGAATATTATCCCCTGTGTATTAGTGATGACATCTAATTTAACAATTAACTGGAATATTATCCCCTGTGTATTAGTGATGACATCTAATTTAACAATTAACTGGAATATTATCCCCTGTGTATTAGTGATGACATCTAATTTAACAATTAACTGGAATATTATCCCCTGTGTATTAGTGATGACATCTAATTTAACAATTAACTGGAATATTATCCCCTGTGTATTAGTGATGACATCTAATTTAACAATTAACTGGAATATTAAACCCTGTGTATTAGTGATGACATCTAATTTAACAATTAACTGGAATATTATCCCCTGTGTATTAGTGATGACATCTAATTTAACAATTAACTGGAATATTATCCCCTGTGTATTAGTGATGACATCTAATTTAACAATTAACTGGAATATTATCCCCTGTGTATTAGTGATGACATCTAATTTAACAATTAACTGGAATATTATCCCCTGTGTATTAGTGATGACATCTAATTTAACAATTAACTGGAATATTAAACCCTGTGTATTAGTGATGACATCTAATTTAACAATTAACTGGAATATTATCACCTGTGTATTAGTGATGACATCTAATTTAACAATTAACTTGAATATTATCCCCTGTGTATTAGTGATGACATCTAATTTAACAATTAACTGGAATATTATCACCTGTGTATTAGTGATGACATCTAACTTCACAGTTAACTGGAAGATTATCCCCTGTGTATTAGTGATGACATCTAATGGACCAATTAACTGGAATATTATCCCCTGTGTATTAGTGATGATATCTAATTTAACAATTAACTGGAATATTATCACCTGTGTATTAGTGATGACATCTAATTTAACAATTAACTGGAATATTATCCCCTGTGTATTCGTGATGACATCTAATTTAACAATTAACTGGAATATTATCCCCTGTGTATTAGTGATGACATCTAATTGAACAATTCACTGGAATATTATCCCCTGTGTATTAGTGATGACATCGAATTTAACAATTAACTGGAATATTAACCCCCGTGTATTGGTGATGACATCTAATTAAACAATTAACCAGAATATTTCCCGCTGCGAATTCGTGACGACATCTGTTTTTAACAATGAGCCAGAATTTTGTTCCCTGTGTATTGGTGATGACATCTAATTTAACAATTAACTGGAATATTATCCCCTGTGTATTTGTGATGACATCTAATTTAACAATTAACTGGAATATTATCCCCTGTGTATTAGTGATGACATCTAATTTAACAATTAACTGGAATATTATCCCCTGTGTATTAGTGATGACATCTAATTTAACAATTAACTGGAATATTATCCCCTGTGTATTAGTGATGACATCTAATTTAACAATTAACTGGAATATTATCCCCTGTGTATTAGTGATGACATCTAATTTAACAATTAACTGGAATATTATCCCCTGTGTATTAGTGATGACATCTAATTTAACAATTAACTGGAATATTATCCCCTGTGTATTAGTGATGACATCTAATTTAACAATTAACTGGAATATTAAACCCTGTGTATTAGTGATGACATCTAATTTAACAATTAATTGGAATATTATCCCCTGTGTATTAGTGATGACATCTAATTTAACAATTAACTGGAATATTATCTCTGTGTATTTGTGATGACATCTAATTTAACAATTAACTGGAATATTATCCCCTGTGTATTAGTGATGACATCTAATTTAACAATTAACTGGAATATTATCCCCTGTGTATTAGTGATGACATCTAATTTAACAATTAACTGGAACATTAAACCCTGTGTATTAGTGATGACATCTAATTTAACAATTAACTGGAATATTATCCCCTGTGTATTAGTGATGACATCTAATTTAACAATTAACTGGAATATTATCACCTGTGTATTAGTGATGACATCTAATTTAACAATTAACTGGAACATTAAACCCTGTGTATTAGTGATGACATCTAATTTAACAATTAACTGGAATATTATCCCCTGTGTATTAGTGATGACATCTAATTTAACAATTAACTGGAATATTATCACCTGTGTATTAGTGATGACATCTAATTTAACAATTATTTGGAATATTATCACCTGTGTATTAGTGATGATATCTAATTTAACAATGAACTGGAATATTGAACCCTGTGTCTTAGTGATGACATCTAATTTAACAATTAACTGAAATATTATCCCCTGTGCATTAGAGATGACATCTAATTTAACAATTAACTGGAATATTATCACCTGTGTATGAGTGATGACATCTAATTTAACAATTAACTGGAATATTAGCACCTGTGTATTAGTGATGACATCTAATTTAACAATTAACTGGAATATTATCACCTGTGTATTAGTGATGACATCTAATTTAACAATTAACTGGAATATTAAACCCTGTGTATTAGTGATGACATCTAATTTAACAATTAACTGGAATATTATCCCCTGTGTATTATTGATGACATCTAATTTAACAATTAACTGGAATATTATCACCTGTGTATTAGTGATGACATCTAATTTAACAATTATTTGGAATATTATCACCTGTGTATTAGTGATGATATCTAATTTAACAATGAACTGGAATATTGAACCCTGTGTCTTAGTGATGACATCTAATTTAACAATTAACTGGAATATTATCACCGGTGTATTTGTGATGACATCAAATTTAACAATTAACTGGAATATTATCCCCTGTGTATTAGTGATGACATCTAATTTAACAGTTAACTGGAATATTATCCCCTGTGTATTAGTGATAACATCTAATTGAACAATTAACTGGAATATTGTCCCAAGTGTATTCGGGATGACATCTAATTTAACAATTAACTGGAATATTATCCCCTGTGTATTTGTGATGACATCTAATTTAACAATTAACTGGAGTATTGTCCCCTGTGTATTAGTGATGACATCTAATTTAAACATTATCGGAAATATTATCCCCTGTGTATTAGTGATGACATCTAATTTCACAATTAACTGGAATATTTTCCCCTGTATATTAGTGATGACATCTAATTGAACAATTAACTGGAATATTATCCCCTGTGTATTAGTGATGACATCTAATTTAACAATTAACTGGAATATTACCATCTGTGTATTAGTGATGACATCTAATTTAACAATTAACTGGAATATTAAATCCTGTGTATTTGTGATGACATCTAATTTAACAATTAACTGGAATATTATCCCCTGTGTATTAGTGATGACATCTAATTTAACAATTAACTGGAATATTATCCCCTGTGTATTAGTGATGACATCTAATTTAACAATTAACTGGAATATTATCCCCGGTGTATTAGTGATGACATCTAATTTTAAAATTATCGGAAATATTATCACCTGTGTATTAGTGATGACATCTAATTGAACAATTTTCTGGAATATTGTCCCCTGTGTATTAGTGATGACTTCTAATTTAACAATTAACTGGAATATTAACCCCTGTGTATTAGTGAAGACATCTAATTTAACAATTAACTGGAATATTATCACCTGTGTTTTTGTGATGACATCTACTTTAACAATTAACTGGAATATTATCCCCTGTGTATTAGTGATGACATCTATTTTAACAATTAACTGGAATATTATCCCCTTTGTATTAGTGATAACATCTAATTTAACAATTAACTGGAATATTATCCCCCATGTATTAGCGATGACATCTAATTTAACAATTAACTGGAATATTATCCCCTGTGTATTTGTGATGACATCTAATTTAACAATTAACCGGAATATTATCCCCTGTGTATTTGTGATGACATCTAATTTAACAATTAACTGGAATATTATGTCCTGTCTATTAGTGATGACATCTAATTTAACAATTAACTGGAATATTATCACCTGTGTATTAGTGATGACATCTAATTTCACAATTAACTGGAATATTATCCCCTGTGTATTAGTGATGACATCTAATTTAACAATTAACTGGAATATTATCCCCTGTGTTTTTGTGATGACATCTAATTTAACAATTAACTGGAGTATTATCCCCTGTGTATTCGTGATGACATCTAATTTAACAATTAACTGGAATATAATCCCCTGCGTATTAGTGATGGCATCTAATTTAAACATTATCGGAAATATTATCCCCTGTGTATTAGTGATGACATCTAATTTAACAATTAACTGGAATATTACCATCTGTGTATTAGTGATGACATCTAATTTAACAATTAACTGGAATATTATCCCCTGTGTATTTGTGATGACATCTAAGTTAACAATTAACTGGAATATTATCCCCTGTGTATTAGTGATGACATCTAATTTAACAATTAACTGGAATATTATCCCCTGTGTATTTGTGATGACATCTAATTTAACAATTAACTGGAATATTATCCCCTGTGTATTAGTGATGACATCTAATTTAACAATTAACTGGAATATTATCCCCGGTGTCTTAGTGATGACATCTAATTTTAACATTATCGGAAATATTATCACCTGTGTATTAGTGATGACATCTAATTGAACAATTTACTGGAATATTATCCCCTGTGTATTAGTGATGATATCTAATTTAACAATTAACTGGAATATTATCCCCTGTGTATTAGTGATGATATCTAATTTAACAATGAACTGGAATATTAAACCTTGTGTATTAGTGATGACATCTAATTTAACAATTAACTGGAATATTATCACCTGTGTATTAGTGATGACATCTAATTTAACAATTAACTGGAATATTATCCCCTGTCTATTAGTGATGACATCTAACTTAACAATTAACTGGAATATTATCACCTGTGTATTAGTGATGACATCTAATTTAACAATGAACTGGAATATTAAACCGTGTGTATTTGTGATGACATCTAATTTAACAATTAACAGGAATATTATCACCTGTGTATTAGTGATGACATTTCTGACATCCTGCCCCATGATGTTCGTTTTCTTGAGGCTGATGGTTAGGCCAAATTCATTTGGCCTAACCATCAGCCTCAAGAAAACGAACATCATGGGGCAGGATGTCAGAAATGCTCCATCCATCAATATTGGCGACCACGCTCTGGAAGTGGTTCAAGAGTTCACCTACCTAGGCTCAACTATCACCAGTAACCTGTCTCTAGATGCAGAAATCAACAAGCGCATGGGTAAGGCTTCCACTGCTATGTTCAGACTGGCCAAGAGAGTGTGGGAAAATGGCGCACTGACACGGAACACAAAAGTCCGAGTGTATCAGGCCTGTGTCCTCAGTACCTTGCTCTACGGCAGCGAGGCCTGGACAACGTATGCCAGCCAAGAGCGACGTCTCAATTCATTCCATCTTCGCTGCCTTCGGAGAATACTTGGCATCAGGTGGCAGAACTATATCTCCAACACAGAAGTCCTTGAAGCGGCCAACATCCCCAGCTTATACACACTACTGAGTCAGCGGCGCTTGAGATGGCTTGGCCATGTGAGCCGCATGGAAGATGGCAGGATCCCCAAAGACACATTGTCCAGCGAGCTCGCCACTGGTATCAGACACACCGGCCGTCCATGTCTCCGTTATAAAGACGTCTGCAAACGCGACATGAAATCGTGTGACATTGATCACAAGTCGTGGGAGTCAGTTGCCAGCATTCGCCAGAGCTGGCGGGCAGCCATAAAGACAGGGCTAAATTGTGGCGAGTCGAAGAGACTTAGTAGTTGGCAGGAAAAAAGACAGAGGCGCAAGGGGAGAGCCAACTGTGCAACAGCCCCAACAAACAAATTTCTCTGCAGCACCTGTGGAAGAGCCTGTCACTCCAGAATTGGCCTTTATAGCCACTCCAGGCGCTGCTTCACAAACCACTGACCACCTCCAGGCGCGTATCCATTGTCTCTCGAGATAAGGAGGCCCAAAAGAAAAGAATTAGTGATGACATCTAATTTAACAATTAACTGGAATATTATCCCCTGTGTATTAGTGATGACATCTAATTTAACAATTAACTGGAATATTATCCCCTGTGTATTAGTGATGACATCTAATTTAACAATGAACTGGAATATTAAACCCTGTGTATTAGTGATGACATCTAATTTAACAATTAACTGGAATATTATCCCCTGTGCATTAGAGATGACATCTAATTTAACAATTAACTGGAATATTATCACCTGTGTATTTGTGATGACATCTAATTTAACAATTAACTGGAATGTTATCCCCTGTGTATTCGCGATGACATCTAATTTAACAATTAACTGGAATATTATCCCCTGTGTATTAGTGATGACACCTATTTTAACAATTAATTGGAATATTATCACCTGTGTATGAGTGATGACTTCTAATTTAACAATTAACTGGAATATTAACCCCTGTGTATTAGTGATGACATCTAATTTAACAAATAACTGGAATATTATCCCCTGTGTATTAGTGATGACATCTAATTTAACAATTAACTGGAATATTATCCCCTGTGTATTAGTGATGATATTTAATTTAACAATTAACTGGAATATTATCCCCTGTGTATTATTGATGACTTCTAATTTAACAATTAACTGGAATATTATCCCCTGTGTATTAGTGATGACATCTAATTTAACAATTAACTGGAATATTATCCCCTGTGTATTATTGATGACATCTAATTTAACAATTAACTGGAATATTATCCCCTGTGTATTAGTGATGATATTTAATTTAACAATTAACTGGAATATTATCCCCTGTGTATTATTGATGACATCTAATTTAACAATTAACTGGAATATTATCCCCTGTGTATTAGTGATGACATCTAATTTAACAATTAACTGGAATATTATCCCCTGTGTATTATTGATGACATCTAATTTAACAATTAACTGGAATATTATCCCCTGTGTATTATTGATGACATCTAATTTAACAATTAACTGGAATATTATCCCCTGTGTATTATTGATGACATCTAATTTAACAATTAACTGGAATATTATCCCGTGTATTAGTGAAAACTTCTAATTTAACAATTAACTGGAATATTATCCCCTGTGTATTAGTGATGATATCTAATTTAACAATGAACTGGAATATTAAACCCTGTGTATTAGTGATGACATCTAATTTAACAATTAACTGGAATATTATCACCTGTGTATTAGTGATGACATCTAATTTAACAATTAACTGGAATATTATCCCCTGTCTATTAGTGATGACATCTAATTTAACAATTAACTGGAATATTATCACCTGTGTATTAGTGATGACATCTAATTTAACAATGAACTGGAATATTAAACCCTGTGTATTTGTGATGACATCTAATTTAACAATTAACAGGAATATTATCCCCTGTGTATTAGTGATGACATCTAATTTAACAATTAACTGGAATATTATCCCCTGTGCATTATTGATGACATCTAATTTAACAATTAACTGGAATATTATCCCCTGTGTATTATTTTTGACATCTAATTTAACAATTAACTGGAATATTATCGCCTGTGTATTAGTGATGACTTCTAATTTAACAATTAACTGGAATATTATCCCCTGTGTATTAGTGATGATATTTAATTTAACAATTAACTGGAATATTATCCCCTGTGTTTTAGTGATGACTTCTAATTTAACAATTAACTGGAATATTAACCCCTGTGTATTAGTGATGACATCTAATGGACCAATTAACTGGAATATTATCCCCTGTGTATTAGTGATGATATCTAATTTAACAATTAACTGGAATATTATCACCTGTGTATTAGTGATGACATCTAATTTAACAATTAACTGGAACATTATCAACTGTGTATTAGTGATGACATCTAATTTAACAATTAACTGGAATATTATCCCCTGTGTATTTGTGATGACATCTAATTTAACAATTAACTGGAATATTATCCCTGTGTATTAGTGATGACATCTAATTTAACAATTAACTGGAATATTATCCCCTGTGTATTAGTGATGACATCTAATTTAACAATTAACTGGAATATTATCCCCTGTGTATTAGTGATGACATCTAATTTAACAATTAACTGGAATATTATCCCCTGTGTATTAGTGATGACATCTAATTTAACAATTAACTGGAATATTATCCCCTGTGTATTAGTGATGACATCTAATTTAACAATTAACTGGAATATTATCCCCTGTGTATTAGTGATGACATCTAATTTAACAATTAACTGGAATATTATCCCCTGTGTATTAGTGATGACATCTAATTTAACAATTAACTGGAATATTAAACCCTGTGTATTAGTGATGACATCTAATTTAACAATTAACTGGAATATTATCCCCTGTGTATTAGTGATGACATCTAATTTAACAATTAACTGGAATATTATCTCTGTGTATTTGTGATGACATCTAATTTAACAATTAACTGGAATATTATCCCCTGTGTATTAGTGATGACATCTAATTTAACAATTAACTGGAATATTATCCCCTGTGTATTAGTGATGACATCTAATTTAGCAATTAACTGGAATATTAAACCCTGTGTATTAGTGATGACATCTAATTTAACAATTAACTGGAATATTATCCCCTGTGTATTAGTGATGACATCTAATTTAACAATGAACTGGAATATTATCACCTGTGTATTAGTGATGACATCTAATTTAACAATGAACTGGAATATTGAACACTGTGTCTTAGTGATGACATCTAATTTAACAATTAACTGAAATATTACCCCCTGTGCATTAGAGATGACATCTAATTTAACAATTAACTGGAATATTATCACCTGTGTATTAGTGATGACATCTAATTTTACAATTAACTGGAATATTATCACCTGTGTATTAGTGATGACATCTAATTTAACAATTAACTGGAATATTATCACCTGTGTATTAGTGATGACATCTAATTTAACAATTAACTGGAATATTAAACCCTGTGTATTAGTGATGACATCTAATTTAACAATTAACTGGAATATTATCCCCTGTGTATTATTGATGACATCTAATTTAACAATTAACTGGAATATTATCACCTGTGTATTAGTGATGACATCTAATTTAACAATTATTTGGAATATTATCACCTGTGTATTAGTGATGATATCTAATTTAACAATGAACTGGAATATTGAACCCTGTGTCTTAGTGATGACATCTAATTTAACAATTAACTGGAATATTATCCCCTGTGTATTAGTGATGACATCTAATTTAACAGTTAACTGGAATATTATCCCCTGTGTATTAGTGATAACATCTAATTGAACAATTAACTGGAATATTGTCCCAAGTGTATTCGGGATGACATCTAATTTAACAATTAACTGGAATATTATCCCCTGTGTATTTGTGATGACATCTAATTTAACAATTAACTGGAGTATTGTCCCCTGTGTATTAGTGATGTCATCTAATTTAAGAATTAACTGGAATGTTATCCCCTGTGTATTAGTGATGACATCTAATTTAAACATTATCGGAAATATTATCCCCTGTGTATTAGTGATGACATCTAATTTCACAATTAACTGGAATATTTTCCCCTGTATATTAGTGATGACATCTAATTGAACAATTAACTGGAATATTATCCTCTTTGTATTAGTGATGACATCTAATTTAACAATTAACTGGAATATTACCATCTGTGTATTAGTGATGACATCTAATTTAACAATTAACTGGAATATTAAATCCTGTGTATTTGTGATGACATCTAATTTAACAATTAACTGGAATATTATCCCCTGTGTATTAGTGATGACATCTAATTTAACAATTAACTGGAATATTATCCCCTGTGTATTAGTGATGACATCTAATTTAACAATTAACTGGAATATTATCCCCGGTGTATTAGTGATGACATCTAATTTTAAAATTATCGGAAATATTATCACCTGTGTATTAGTGATGACATCTAATTGAACAATTTTCTGGAATATTATCCCCTGTGTATTAGTGATGACTTCTAATTTAACAATTAACTGGAATATTAACCCCTGTGTATTAGTGAAGACATCTAATTTAACAATTAACTGGAATATTATCACCTGTGTTTTTGTGATGACATCTACTTTAACAATTAACTGGAATATTATCCCCTGTGTATTAGTGATGACATCTATTTTAACAATTAACTGGAATATTATCCCCTTTGTATTAGTGATAACATCTAATTTAACAATTAACTGGAATATTATCCCCCATGTATTAGCGATGACATCTAATTTAACAATTAACCGGAATATTATCCCCTGTGTATTTGTGATGACATCTAATTTAACAATTAACTGGAATATTATGTCCTGTCTATTAGTGATGACATCTAATTTAACAATTAACTGGAATATTATCACCTGTGTATTAGTGATGACATCTAATTTCACAATTAACTGGAATATTATCCCCTGTGTATTAGTGATGACATCTAATTTAACAATTAACTGGAATATTATCCCCTGTGTTTTTGTGATGACATCTAATTTAACAATTAACTGGAGTATTATCCCCTGTGTATTCGTGATGACATCTAATTTAACAATTAACTGGAATATAATCCCCTGCGTATTAGTGATGGCATCTAATTTAAACATTATCGGAAATATTATCCCCTGTGTATTAGTGATGACATCTAATTTAACAATTAACTGGAATATTACCATCTGTGTATTAGTGATGACATCTAATTTAGCAATTAACTGGAATATTATCCCCTGTGTATTTGTGATGACATCTAAGTTAACAATTAACTGGAATATTATCCCCTGTGTATTAGTGATGACATCTAATTTAACAATTAACTGGAATATTATCCCCTGTGTATTTGTGATGACATCTAATTTAACAATTAACTGGAATATTATCCCCTGTGTATTAGTGATGACATCTAATTTAACAATTAACTGGAATATTATCCCCGGTGTATTAGTGATGACATCTAATTTTAACATTATCGGAAATATTATCACCTGTGTATTAGTGATGACATCTAATTGAACAATTTACTGGAATATTATCCCCTGTGTATTAGTGATGATATTTAACTTAACAATTATCTGGAATATTAAACCCTGTGTATTAGTGATGACATCTAATTTAACAATTATCTGGAATATTAAACCCTGTGTATTAGTGATGACATCTAATTTAACAATTAACTGGAATATTATCCCCTGTGTATTAGTGATGATATCTAATTTAACAATGAACTGGAATATTAAACCCTGTGTATTAGTGATGACATCTAATTTAACAATTAACTGGAATATTATCACCTGTGTATTAGTGATGACATCTAATTTAACAATTAACTGGAATATTATCCCCTGTCTATTAGTGATGACATCTAACTTAACAATTAACTGGAATATTATCACCTGTGTATTAGTGATGACATCTAATTTAACAATGAACTGGAATATTAAACCGTGTGTATTTGTGATGACATCTAATTTAACAATTAACAGGAATATTATCACCTGTGTATTAGTGATGACATTTCTGACATCCTGCCCCATGATGTTCGTTTTCTTGAGGCTGATGGTTAGGCCAAATTCATTTGGCCTAACCATCAGCCTCAAGAAAACGAACATCATGGGGCAGGATGTCAGAAATGCTCCATCCATCAATATTGGCGACCACGCTCTGGAAGTGGTTCAAGAGTTCACCTACCTAGGCTCAACTATCACCAGTAACCTGTCTCTAGATGCAGAAATCAACAAGCGCATGGGTAAGGCTTCCACTGCTATGTTCAGACTGGCCAAGAGAGTGTGGGAAAATGGCGCACTGACACGGAACACAAAAGTCCGAGTGTATCAGGCCTGTGTCCTCAGTACCTTGCTCTACGGCAGCGAGGCCTGGACAACGTATGCCAGCCAAGAGCGACGTCTCAATTCATTCCATCTTCGCTGCCTTCGGAGAATACTTGGCATCAGGTGGCAGGACTATATCTCCAACACAGAAGTCCTTGAAGCGGCCAACATCCCCAGCTTATACACACTACTGAGTCAGCGGCGCTTGAGATGGCTTGGCCATGTGAGCCGCATGGAAGATGGCAGGATCCCCAAAGACACATTGTCCAGCGAGCTCGCCACTGGTATCAGACACACCGGCCGTCCATGTCTCCGTTATAAAGACGTCTGCAAACGCGACATGAAATCGTGTGACATTGATCACAAGTCGTGGGAGTCAGTTGCCAGCATTCGCCAGAGCTGGCGGGCAGCCATAAAGACAGGGCTAAATTGTGGCGAGTCGAAGAGACTTAGTAGTTGGCAGGAAAAAAGACAGAGGCGCAAGGGGAGAGCCAACTGTGCAACAGCCCCAACAAACAAATTTCTCTGCAGCACCTGTGGAAGAGCCTGTCACTCCAGAATTGGCCTTTATAGCCACTCCAGGCGCTGCTTCACAAACCACTGACCACCTCCAGGCGCGTATCCATTGTCTCTCGAGATAAGGAGGCCCAAAAGAAAAGAATTAGTGATGACATCTAATTTAACAATTAACTGGAATATTATCCCCTGTGTATTAGTGATGACATCTAATTTAACAATTAACTGGAATATTATCCCCTGTGTATTAATGATGACATCTAATTTAACAATGAACTGGAATATTAAACCCTGTGTATTAGTGATAACATCTAATCGAACAATTAACTGGAATATTATCCCCCGTGTATTCGCGATGACATCTAATTTAACAATTAACTGGAATATTATCCCCTGTGTATTAGTGATGACACCTATTTTAACAATTAATTGGAATATTATCACCTGTGTATGAGTGATGACTTCTAATTTAACAATTAACTGGAATATTAACCCCTGTGTATTAGTGATGACATCTAATTTAACAAATAACTGGAATATTGTCCCCTGTGTATTAGTGATGACATCTAATTTAACAATTAACTGGAATATTATCCCCTGTGTATTAGTGATGATATTTAATTTAACAATTAACTGGAATATTATCCCCTGTGTATTATTGATGACTTCTAATTTAACAATTAACTGGAATATTATCCCCTGTGTATTAGTGATGACATCTAATTTAACAATTAACTGGAATATTATCCCCTGTGTATTATTGATGACATCTAATTTAACAATTAACTGGAATATTATCCCCTGTGTATTAGTGATGATATTTAATTTAACAATTAACTGGAATATTATCCCCTGTGTATTATTGATGACATCTAATTTAACAATTAACTGGAATATTATCCCCTGTGTATTAGTGATGACATCTAATTTAACAATTAACTGGAATATTATCCCCTGTGTATTATTGATGACATCTAATTTAACAATTAACTGGAATATTATCCCTTGTGTATTATTGATGACATCTAATTTAACAATTAACTGGAATATTATCCCCTGTGTATTATTGATGACATCCAATTTAACAATTAACTGGAATATTATCCCCTGTGTATTAGTGATGACTTCTAATTTAACAATTAACTGGAATATTATCCCCTGTGTATTAGTGATGATATCTAATTTAACAATGAACTGGAATATTAAACCCTGTGTATTAGTGATGACATCTAATTTAACAATTAACTGGAATATTATCACCTGTGTATTAGTGATGACATCTAATTTAACAATTAACTGGAATATTATCCCCTGTCTATTAGTGATGACATCTAATTTAACAATTAACTGGAATATTATCACCTGTGTATTAGTGATGACATCTAATTTAACAATGAACTGGAATATTAAACCCTGTGTATTTGTGATGACATCTAATTTAACAATTGACAGGAATATTATCCCCTGTGTATTAGTGATGACATCTAATTTAACAATTAACTGGAATATTATCCCCTGTGTATTATTGATGACATCTAATTTAACAATTAACTGGAATATTATCCCCTGTGTATTATTGATGACATCTAATTTAACAATTAACTGGAATATTATCCCCTGTGTATTAGTGATGACTTCTAATTTAACAATTAACTGGAATATTATCCCCTGTGTATTAGTGATGATATTTAATTTAACAATTAACTGGAATATTATCCCCTGTGTTTTAGTGATGACTTCTAATTTAACAATTAACTGGAATATTAACCCCTGTGTATTAGTGATGACATCTAATTTAACAATTAACTGGAATATTATCCTCTGTGTATTATTATGACATCTAATTTAACAATTAACTGGAATATTATCACCTGTGTTTTTGTGATGACATCTACTTTAACAATTAACTGGAATATTATCCCCTGTGTATTAGTGATGACATCTAATTTAACAATTATCTGGAATATTATACCCTTTGTATTCGTGATAACATCTAATTTAACAATTAACTGGAATATTATCCCCCATGTATTAGCGATGACATCTAATTTAACAATTAACTGGAATATTATCCCCTGTGTATTTGTGATGACATCTAATTTAAGAATTAACTGGAATATTATCCCCTGTGTATTAGTGATGACATCTAATTTCACAATTAACTAGAATATTATCCCCTGTGTATTAGTGATGACATCTAATTTAACAATTAACTGGAATATAATCCCCTGTGTATTAGTGATGGCATCTAATTTAAACATTATCGGAAATATTATCCCCTGTGTATTAGTGATGACATCTAATTTAACAATTAACTGGAATATAATCCCCTGCGTATTAGTGATGACATCTAATTTAAACATTATCGGAAATATTATCCCCTGTGTATTAGTGATGACATCTAATTTAACAATTAACTGGAATATTATAATCTCTGTATTAGTGATGACATCTAATTTAACAATTAACTGGAATATTATCCCCTGTGTATTTGTGGTGACATCTAAGTTAACAATTAACTGGAATATTATCCCCTGTGTATTAGTGATGACATCTAATTTAACAATTAACTGGAATATTATCCCCTGTGTATTTGTGATGACATCTAATTTAACAATTAACTGGAATATTATCCCCTGTGTATTAGTGATGACATCTAATTTAACAATTAACTGGAATATTATCCCCGGTGTATTAGTGATGACATCTAATTTTAACATTATCGGAAATATTATCACCTGTGTATTAGTGATGACATCTAATTGAACAATTTACTGGAATATTATCCCCTGTGTATTAGTGATGATATTTAACTTAACAATTATCTGGAATATTAAACCCTGTGTATTAGTGATGACATCTAATTTAACAATTAACTGGAATGTTATCCCCTGTTTATTAGTGATGACATCTAATTTAACAATTAACTGGAATATTATCCCCTGTGTATTAGTGATGATATCTAATTTAACAATGAACTGGAATATTAAACCCTGTGTATTAGTGATGACATCTAATTTAACAATTAACTGGAATATTATCACCTGTGTATTAGTGATGACATCTAATTTAACAATTAACTGGAATATTATCCCCTGTCTATTAGTGATGACATCTAATTTAACAATTAACTGGAATATTATCACCTGTGTATTAGTGATGACATCTAATTTAACAATGAACTGGAATATTAAACCCTGTGTATTTGTGATGACATCTAATTTAACAATTAACAGGAATATTATCCCCTGTGTATTAGTGATGACATCTAATTTAACAATTAACTGGAATATTATCCTCTGTGTATTATTATGACATCTAATTTAACAATTAACTGGAATATTATCACCTGTGTTTTTGTGATGACATCTACTTTAACAATTAACTGGAATATTATCCCCTGTGTATTAGTGATGACATCTAATTTAACAATTATCTGGAATATTATACCCTTTGTATTAGTGATAACATCTAATTTTACAATTAACTGGAATATTATCCCCCATGTATTAGCGATGACATCTAATTTAACAATTAACTGGAATATTATCCCCTGTGTATTTGTGATGACATCTAATTTAAGAATTAACTGGTATATTATCCCCTGTGTATTAGTGATGACATCTAATTTCACAATTAACTGGAATATTATCCCCTGTGTATTTGTGATGACATCTAATTTAAGAATTAACTGGTATATTATCCCCTGTGTATTAGTGATGACATCTAATTTCACAATTAACTGGAATATTATCCCCTGTGTATTAGTGATGACATCTAATTTAACAATTAACTGGAATATAATCCCCTGTGTATTAGTGATGGCATCTAATTTAAACATTATCGGAAATATTATCCCCTGTGTATTAGTGATGACATCTAATTTAACAATTAACTGGAATATAATCCCCTGCGTATTAGTGATGACATCTAATTTAAACATTATCGGAAATATTATCCCCTGTGTATTAGTGATGACATCTAATTTAACAATTAACTGGAATATTATAATCTCTGTATTAGTGATGACATCTAATTTAACCATTAACTGGAATATTATCCCCTGTGTATTTGTGGTGACATCTAAGTTAACAATTAACTGGAATATTATCCCCTGTGTATTAGTGATGACATCTAATTTAACAATTAACTGGAATATTATCCCCTGTGTATTTGTGATGACATCTAATTTAACAATTAACTGGAATATTATCCCCTGTGTATTAGTGATGACATCTAATTTAACAATTAACTGGAATATTATCCCCGGTGTATTAGTGATGACATCTAATTTTAACATTATCGGAAATATTATCACCTGTGTATTAGTGATGACATCTAATTGAACAATTTACTGGAATATTATCCCCTGTGTATTAGTGATGACATCTAATTTAAACATTATCGGAAATATTATCCCCTGTGTATTAGTGATGACATCTAATTGAACAATTTACTGGAATATAATCCCCTGCGTATTAGTGATGACATCTAATTTAAACATTATCGGAAATATTATCCCCTGTGTATTAGTGATGACATCTAATTTAACAATTAACTGGAATATTATAATCTCTGTATTAGTGATGACATCTAATGTAACAATTAACTGGAATATTATCACCTGTGTTTTTGTGATGACATCTACTTTAACAATTAACTGGAATATTATCCCCTGTGTATTAGTGATGACATCTAATTTAACAATTATCTGGAATATTATACCCTTTGTATTAGTGATAACATCTAATTTAACAATTAACTGGAATATTATCCCCCATGTATTAGCGATGACATCTAATTTAACAATTAACTGGAATATTATCACCTGTGTGTTTGTGATGACATCTAATTTAACAATTAACTGGAATATTATCCCCTGTGTATTAGTGATGACATCTAATTTCACAATTAACTGGAATATTATCCCCTGTGTATTAGTGATGACATCTAATTTAACAATTAACTGGAATATAATCCCCTGTGTATTAGTGATGGCATCTAATTTAAACATTATCGGAAATATTATCCCCTGTGTATTAGTGATGACATCTAATTTAACAATTAAATGGAATATTACCATCTGTGTATTCGTGATGACATCTAATTTAACAATTAACTGGAATATTATCCCCTGTGTATTTGTGATGACATCTAATTTAACAATTACCTGGAATATTATCCAATGTGTATTAGTGATGACATCTAATTTAACAATTAACTGCAATATTATCCCCTGTGTATTAGTGATGACATCTAATTTAACAATTAACTGGAATATTATCTCCGGTGTGTTAGTGATGACATCTAATTTTAACATTATCGGTAATATTATCCCCTGTGTATTAGTGATGACATCTAATTGAACAATTTACTGGAATATTATCCCCTGTGTATTAGTGATGATATTTAATTTAACAATTAACTGGAATATTAAACCCTGTGTATTAGTGATGACATCTAATTTAACAATTAACTGGAATATTATCCCCTGTATATTAGTGATGACATCTAATTTAACAATGAACTGGAATATTAAACCCTGTGTATTAGTGATGACATCTAATTGAACAATTAACTGGAATATTATCACCTGTGTGTTAGTGATGACATCTAATTTAACAATTAATCGGAATATTATCCCCTGTGTATTGGTGATGACATCTAATTTAACAATTAATCGGAATATTATCCCCTGTGTATTGGTGATGACATCTAATTTAACAATTAATCGGAATATTATCCCCTGTGTATTCGTGATGACATCTTAGTTAACAATTAATCGGAATATTAACCCCCGTGTATTTTTGATGACATCTAATTTAACAATTAACTGGAACATTATCCCTGTGTATTAGTGATGACATCTTATTTAACAATTAAATGAAATATTATCCATGGTGCATTAGTGATGACATCAAATTTAAGAATTAACTGGAATATTATCCCCTGTGGATTCGTGATGACATCTATTTTAACAATTAACTGGAATATTATCCCCTGTATATTAGTGATGACATCTAATTTAACAATTAACTGGAATATTATCCCCTGTGTATTAGTGATGACATCTAATTTAACAATTAACTTGAATATTATCCCCTGTGTATTAGTGATGACATCTAATTTAACAATTAACTGAAATATTATCCCCTGTGTTTTTGTGATGACATCTAATTAAACAATGAACCAGAATATTTTCCGCTGCGAATTCGTGACGACATCTATTTTTAACAATGAGCCAGAATTTTGTTCCCTGTGTATTGGTGATGACATCAGATTTAACAATTAACTGGAATATTATCCCCTGTGTATTCGTGATGACATCTAATTTAACAATTAACTGGAATATTATCCCCTGTGTATTAGTGATGACATCTAATTGAACAATTAACAGGAATATTATACCCTGTGTATTAGTGATGACATCTAATTTAACAATTAACTGCAACATTATCACCTGTGTATTAGTGATGACATCAGATTTAACAATTAACTGGAATATTATCACCTGTGTATTCGTGATGAGATCTAACTTAACAATTAACTGGAATATTATCCCCTGTGTATTCGTGATGACATCTAATTTAACAATTAACTGGAATATTATCCCCTGTGTATTAGTGATGACATCTAATTGAACAATTAACTGGAATATTATACCCTGTGTATTAGTGATGACATCTAATTTAACAATTAACGAGAATATTATCCCCTGTGTTTTTGTGATGACATCGAATTTAGCAATTAACTGGAATATTATCACCTGTGTATTCGTGATGAGATCTAACTTAACAATTAACTGGAATATTATCCCCTGTGTATTCGTGATGACATCTAATTTAACAATTAACTGGAATATTATCCCCTGTGTATTAGTGATGACATCTAATTGAACAATTAACTGGAATATTATCACCTGTGTATTAGTGATGACATCGAATTTAACAATTAACTGGAATATTATCCCCTGTGTATTAGTGATGACATCTAATTTACCAATTAACTGGAATATTATCACCTGTGTATTAGTGATGACATCTAATTTAAAAATTATCTGGAATATTGTCCCTGTGTATTAGTGATGACATCTAATTTAACAATTATCTGGAATATTATCCCCTGTGTATTAGTGATGACATCTAATTTAACAATTAACCGGAATATTATCCCCTGTGTATTAGTGATGACATCTAATTTAACAATTAACTGGAATATTATCCCCTGTGTATTAGTGATGACATCTAATTTAACAATTAACTGGAATATTATCCCCTGTGTATTAGTGATGACATCTAATTTAACAATTAACTGGAATATTATCACCTGTGTATTAGTGATGACATCTAATTTAAAAATTATCTGGAATATTGTCCCTGTGTATTAGTGATGACATCTAATTTAACAATTATCTGGAATATTATCCCCTGTGTATTAGTGATGACATCTAATTTAACAATTAACTGGAATATTATCACCTGTGTATTAGTGATGACATCTAATTAAAAAATTATCTGGAATATTGTCCCTGTGTATTAGTGATGACATCTAATTTAACAATTAACTGGAATATTATCCCCTGTGTATTAGTGATGACATCTAATTTAACAATTAACTGGAATATTATCACCTGTGTATTAGTGATGACATCTAATTTAAAAATTATCTGGAATATTGTCCCTGTGTATTAGTGATGACATCTAATTTAACAATTATCTGGAATATTATCCCCTGTGTATTAGTGATGACATCGAATTTAACAATTAACCGGAATATTATCCCCTGTGCATTAGCGATGACATCTAATTTAACAATTAATCGGAATATTATTACCTGTGTATTGGTGATGACATCTAATTTCACAATTAACAGGAATATTATCCCCTGTGTATTAGTGATGACATCTTAGTTAACAATTAATCGGAATATTATCCCCGTGTATTTGTGATGACATCTAATTTAACAATTAACTGGAACATTATCCCTGTGTATTAGTGATGACATCTTATTTAACAATTAAATGGAATATTATCCCTGGTGCATTAGTGATGACATCTAATTTAAGAATTAACTGGAATATTATCCCCTGTGTATTCGTGATGACATCTAATGTAAAAATTAACTGGAATATTATCCCCTGTGTATTAGTGATGACATCTAATTTAACAATTAACTGGAATATTATCACCTGTGTATTAGTGATGACATCTAATTTAACAATTAAATGGAATATTATCCCCTGTGTATTCGTGATGACATCTAATGTGCCAATTAACTGGAATATTATCCCCTGTGTATTAGTGATGACATCTAATTTAACAATTAACTTGAATATTATCCCCTGTGTATTAGTGATGACATCTAATTTAACAATTAACTGGAATATTATCACCTGTGTATTAGTGATGACATCTAATTTAACAATTAACTGGAATATTATCCCCTGTGTATTAGCGATGGCATCTAATTTAACAATTAACTAGAATATTATCCCCTGTGTATGAGTGATGACATCTAATTGAAAAATTAACTGGAATATTATCCCTGTGTATTAGTGATGACATCTAATTTAACAATTAACTTGATTATTATCCCCTGTGTATTAGTGATGACATCTAATTTAACAGTTAACTAGAATATTATCCCCTGTGTATTAGTGATGACATCTAATTTAACAATTAACTAGAATATTATCCCCTGTGTATTCGTGATGACATCTAATTTAACAATTAACTGGAACATTATCACCTGTGTATTAGTGATGACATCTAATTTAACAATTAACTGGAATATTATCCCCTGTGTATTCGTGATGACATCTAATTTAACAATTAACTGGAATATTATCCCCTGTGTATTAGTGATGACATCTAATTTAACAATTAACTGGAATATTACCCCTGTGTATTAGTGATGACATCTAATTTAAAAATTAACGAGAATATTATCCCCTGTGTTTTTGTGATGACATCGAGTTTAACAATTAACTGGAATATTAACCCCCGTGTATTGGTGATGACATCTAATTAAACAATTAACCAGAATATTTTCCGCTGCGAATTCGTGACGACATCTGTTTTTAACAATGAGCAAGAATTTTGTTCCCTGTGTATTGGTGATGACATCTAATTTAACAATTAACTGGAAAATTATCCCCTGTGTACTCGTGATGACATCTCATGTAACAATTAACTGGAATATTATCCCCTGTGTGTTAGTGATGACATCTAATATAACAATTAACTGGAATATTACCCCCTGTGTATCATTGATGACATCTAATTTAACAATTAACAGGAATATTATCCCCCGTGTATTTGTGATGACATCTAATTTAACAATTAACTGGAACATTATCCCTGTGTATTAGTGATGACATCTTATTTTACAATTAAATGAAATATTATCCCTGGTGCATTAGTGATGACATCTAATTTAAGAATTAACTGGAATATTATCCCCTGTGGATTCGTGATGACATCTAATTTAACAATTAACTGGAATATTATCCACTGTATATTAGTGATGACATCTAATTTAACAATTAACTGGAATATTATCCCCTGTGTATTAGTGATGACATCTAATTTAACAATTAACTTGAATATTATCCCCTATGTATTTGTGATGACATCTAATTTAACAATTAACTGGAATGTTATCCCCTGTGTATTAGTGATGACATCTAATTTAACAATTAACTTGAATATTATTCCCTGTGTATTAGTGATGACATCTAATTTAACAATTAACTGGAATATTATCCCCTGTGTATTAGTGATGACATCTAATTTAACAATTAACTGGAATATTATCACCTGTGTATTAGTGATGACATCTAATTTAACAATTAACTGGAATATTGTCCCTTGTGTATTAGTGATGACATCTAAGTTAACAATTAATAGGAATATTATCCCCTGTGCATTAGTGATGACATCTAATTTAACAATTAATCGGAATATTATCGCCTGTGCATTAGTGATGACATCTAATTTAACAATTAATCGGAATATTATCCCCTGTGCATTAGTGATGACATTTAATTGAACAATTAACTGGAATATTATCCCCTGTGTATTAGTGATGACATCTAATTTAACAATTAACTGGAATATCATCCCCTGTGTATTAGTGATGAAATCTAATTGAACAATTAACTGGAATATTATCCCCTGTTTATTAGTGATGACATCTAATTTAACAAATGACTGGAATATTATCACCTGTGTATTAGTGATGACATGTAATTTAACAATTAACTGGAATATTATCACCTGTGTATTCGTGATGACATCTAATGTAACAATTAACTGGAATATTAGCCCCTGTGTATTAGTGATGACATCTAATTGAACAATTAACTGGAATATTATCCCCTGTGTATTAGTGATGACATCTAATTTTACAATTAACTAGAATATTATACCCTGTGTCTTTGCGATGACATCTAATTTAACAATTAACTGGAATATTATCACCTGTGTATTGGTGATGACATCTAATTTAACAATTAACTGGAATATTATCACCTGTGTCTTAGTGATGATATCTAATTTAACAATTAACTGGAATATTATCCCCTGTGTATTAGTGATGACATCTAATTTAACAATTAACTGGAATATTATCACCTGTGTATTCGTGATGACATCTAATTTAACAATTAACTGGAATATTATCACCTGTGTATTGGTGACGATATCTAATTTAACAATTAACTGGAATATTATCCCCTGTGCATTAGTGATGACATCTAATTTAACAATTAACTTGAATATTATCCCCTATGTATTTGTGATGACATCTAATTTAACAATTAACTGGAATGTTATCCCCTGTGTATTAGTGATGACATCTAATTTAACAATTAACTTGAATATTATTCCCTGTGTATTAGTGATGACATCTAATTTAACAATTAACTGGAATATTATCCCCTGTGTATTAGTGATGACATCTAATTTAACAATTAACTGGAATATTATCACCTGTGTATTAGTGATGACATCTAATTTAACAATTAACTGGAATATTGTCCCTTGTGTATTAGTGATGACATCTAAGTTAACAATTAATAGGAATATTATCCCCTGTGCATTAGTGATGACATCTAATTTAACAATTAATCGGAATATTATCGCCTGTGCATTAGTGATGACATCTAATTTAACAATTAATCGGAATATTATCCCCTGTGCATTAGTGATGACATTTAATTGAACAATTAACTGGAATATTATCCCCTGTGTATTAGTGATGACATCTAATTTAACAATTAACTGGAATATCATCCCCTGTGTATTAGTGATGAAATCTAATTGAACAATTAACTGGAATATTATCCCCTGTTTATTAGTGATGACATCTAATTTAACAAATGACTGGAATATTATCCCCTGTATATAAGTTATGACATGTAATTTAACAATTAACTGGAATATTATCACCTGTGTATTCGTGATGACATCTAATGTAACAATTAACTGGAATATTAGCCCCTGTGTATTAGTGATGACATCTAATTGAACAATTAACTGGAATATTATCCCCTGTGTATTAGTGATGACATCTAATTTTACAATTAACTAGAATATTATACCCTGTGTCTTTGCGATGACATCTAATTTAACAATTAACTGGAATATTATCACCTGTGTATTGGTGATGACATCTAATTTAACAATTAACTGGAATATTATCACCTGTGTCTTAGTGATGATATCTAATTTAACAATTAACTGGAATATTATCCCCTGTGTATTAGTGATGACATCTAATTTAACAATTAACTAGAATATTATACCCTGTGCATTAGCGATGACATTTAATTGAACAATTAATTGGAATATTATCCCCTGTGTATTAGTGATGACATCTAATTTTACAATTAACTGGAATATTATCCCCTGTGTATTAGTGATGACAACTAATTTAACAATTAACTGGAATATTATCCCCTGTGTATTAGTGATGACATCTAATTTAACAATTAACTGGAATATTATCACCTGTGTATTCGTGATGACATCTAATTTAACAATTAACTGGAATATTATCACCTGTGTATTGGTGACGATATCTAATTTAACAATTAACTGGAATATTATCCCCTGTGCATTAGTGATGACAACTAATTTAACAATTAATCGGAATATTCTCCCCTGTGTAATAGTGATGACATCTAATTTAACAATTAATCAGAATATTATCCCCTGTGCATTAGTGATGACATCTAATTTAACAATTAACCAGAATATTATCCCCTGTGCATTAGTGATGACATTTAATTGAACAATTAACTGGAATATTATCCCCTGTGTATTAGTGATGACATCCAATTTAACAATTAACTGGAATATTATCCCCTGTGTATTAGTGATGAAATATCATTGAACAATTAACTGGAATATTAACCCCTGTTTATTAGTGATGACATCTAATTTAACAAATGTCTGGGATATTATCCCCTGTATATAGGTTATGACATGTAATTTAACAATTAACTGGAATATTATCACCTGTGTATTCGTGATGACATCTAATTTAACAATTAACTGGAATATTATCCCCTGTGTATTAGTGATGACATCTAATTTAACAATTAACTAGAATATTATACCCTGTGCATTAGCGATGACATTTAATTGAACAATTAATTGGAATATTATCCCCTGTGTATTAGTGATGACATCTAATTTTACAATTAACTGGAATATTATCCCCTGTGTATTAGTGATGAAATCTAATTGAACAATTAACTGAAATATTATCCCCTGTTTATTAGTGATGACATCTAATTTAACAATTAACTGGAATATTATCCCCTGTGTATTTGTGATGACATCTAATTGAACAATTAACTAGAATATTATCCCCTGTGTATTCGTGATGATATATAATTTAAACATTATCGGAAATATTTTCCCCTGTGTATTTGTGATGACATCTAATTTAACAATTATCTGGAATATTATCCCATGTGTATTAGTGATGACATCTAATTTAACAATTAACTGCAATATTATCCCCTGTGTACTTGTGATGACATCTAAATTAACAGTTAACTGGAATATTATCCCCTGTGTATTTGTGCTCATATCGAATTTAACAATTACCTGGAATATTATCACCTGTGTATTTGTTATGACATCTAATTTAACAAAAAACTGGAATATTATCCCCTGTGTATTCGTGATGACATCTAATTTAACAATTAACTGGAATATTATCACCTGTGTATTTGTTATGACATCTAATTTAACAAAAAACTGGAATATTATCGCCTGTGTATTCGTGATGACATCTAATTTAACAATTAACTGGAATATTATCCCCTGTGTATTTGTGATGACATCTAATTTAACAACTAACTGAAATATTATCACCTGTGCATTAGTGATGATATCTAATTTGAACATTATCGGAAATATTATCCCCTGTGTATTAGTGATGACATTGAATTTAACAATTAACTGGAATATTATCCCCTGTGTATTTGTGATGACATCTAATTTAACAGTTAACTGGAATATTATCCCCTGTGTATTTGTGATGACATCTAATTTAACAATTAAGTTGAATATTATCCCCTGCGTATTTGTTATGACATCTAATTTAACAAAAAACTGGAATATTATCCCCTGTGTATTCGTGATGACATCTAATTTAACAATTAACTGGAATATTATCACCTGTGTATTTGTTATGACATCTAATTTAACAAAAAACTGAAATATTATCACCTGTGCATTAGTGATGATATCTAATTTGAACATTATCGGAAATATTATCCCCTGTGTATTAGTGATAACATTGAATTTAACAATTAACTGGAATATTATCCCCTGTGTATTTGTGATGACATCTAATTTAACAATTAACTGGAATATTATCCCCTGTGTATTTGTGATGACATCTAATTTAACAGTTAACTGGAATATTATCCCCTGTGTATTTGTGATGACATCTAATTTAACAATTAAGTTGAATATTATCCCCTGTGTATTTGTGATCATATCGAATTTAACAATTAACTGGAATTTTATCCCCTGTGTCTTCGTGATGACATCTATTTTAACAATTAACTGGAATATTATCACCTGTGTATTTGTTATGACATCTAATTTAACAAAAAACTGGAATATTATCCCCTGTGTATTCGTGATGACATCTAATTTAACAATTAACTGGAATATTATCCCCTGTGTATTTGTGATGACATCTAATTTTACAACTAACTGGAATATTATCACCTGTGTATTAGTGATGACATCTAATTTGAACATTATCGGAAATATTATCCACTGTGTATTAGTGATGACATTGAATTTAACAATTAACTGGAATATTATCCCCTGTGTATTTGTGATGACATCTAATTTAACAATTAAGATGAATATTATCCCCTGTGTATTAGTGATGGCATCTAATTTAACAATTAACTGGAATATTATCCCCTGTGTATTAGTGATGACATCTAATTTAACAATTAACTGGAATATTATCACCTGTGTATTTGTGATGACATCTAATTTAACAATTAAGATGAATATTATCCCCTGTGTATTTGTGATGACATCTAATTTAACAATTAACTGGAATATTATCCCCTGTGTATTAGTGATGACATCTAATTTAACAATTAACTGGAATATTATCACCTGTGTATTAGTGATGACATCTAATTGAACAATTAACTGGAATATTATCCCCTGTGTATTAGTGATGACATCTAATTGAACAATTAACTGGAATATTATCCCCTGTGTATTAGTGATGACATCTAACTTAACAATTAACTGGAATATTTTCCCCTTTGTATTAGTGATGACATCTAATTTAACAATTAACTGGAATATTATCCCCTGTGTATTAGTGATGATTTATAATTTAAACATATCGGAAATATTATCCCCTGTGTATTTGTGATGACATCTAATTTAACAATTAACTGGAATATTATCCCCTGTGTATCAGTGATGACATCTAATTTAACAATTATCTGGAATATTATCCCATGTGTATTAGTGATGACATCTAATTGAACAATTAACTGGAATATTATCACCTGTATATTAGTGATGACATCTAATTTAACAATTAACTGGAATATTATCCCCTGTGTACTTGTGATGACATCTAAATTAACAATTAACTGGAATATTATCCCCTGTGTATTTGTGCTCATATCGAATTTAACAATTACCTGGAATATTATCACCTGTGTATTTGTTATGACATCGAATTTAACAAAAAACTGGAATATTATCCCCTGTGTATTCGTGATTAGATTAGATTAGAGATACAGCACTGAAACAGGCCCTTCGGCCCACCGAGTCTGTGCCGACCATCAACCACCCATTTATACTAATCCTACACTAATCCCATATTCCTACCAAACATCCCCACCTGCCCCTGTATTTCCCTACCACCTACCTATACTAGTGATAATTTATAATGGCCAATTTATCTACCAACCTGCAAGTCTTTGGCTTGTGGGAGGAAACCGGAGCACCCGGAGAAAACCCACGCAGACACAGGGAGAACTTGCAAACTCCACACAGGCAGTACCCGGAATCGAACCCGGGTCCCTGGAGCTGTGAGGCTGCGGTGCTAACCACTGCGCCACTGTGCCGCCCTCTAATTTAGACATCTAATTTAACAATTAACTGGAATATTATCACCTGTGTATTTGTTATGATATCTAATTTAACAAAAAACTGGAATATTATCCCCTGTGTATTCGTGATGACATCTAATTTAACAATTAACTGGAATATTATCCCCTGTGTATTTGTGATGACATCTAATTTAACAACTAACTGGAATATTATCACCTGTGTATTAGTGATGACATCTAATTTGAACATTATCGGAAATATTATCCCCTGTGTATTAGTGATGACATTGAATTTAACAATTAACTGGAATATTATCCCCTGTGTATTTGTGATGACATCTAATTTAACAATTAACTGGAATATTATCCCCTGTGTATTAGTGATGACATCTAATTTAACAATTAACTAGAATATTATACCCTGTGCATTAGCGATGACATTTAATTGAACAATTAATTGGAATATTATCCCCTGTGTATTAGTGATGACAT
Source organism: Heterodontus francisci (assembly GCF_036365525.1). NCBI lineage: Eukaryota > Metazoa > Chordata > Chondrichthyes > Heterodontiformes > Heterodontidae > Heterodontus > Heterodontus francisci. The sequence goes on from NW_027141923.1 coordinate 347,072, forward strand.
CTAATTTTACAATTAACTGGAATATTATCCCCTGTGTCTTAGTGATGAAATCTAATTGAACAATTAACTGAAATATTATCCCCTGTTTATTAGTGATGACATCTAATTTAACAATTAACTGGAATATTATCCCCTGTGTATTTGTGATGACATCTAATTGAACAATTAACTAGAATATTATCCCCTGTGTATTCGTGATGATATATAATTTAAACATTATCGGAAATATTTTCCCCTGTGTATTTGTGATGACATCTAATTTAACAATTATCTGGAATATTATCCCATGTGTATTAGTGATGACATCTAATTTAACAATTAACTGCAATATTATCCCCTGTGTACTTGTGATGACATCTAAATTAACAGTTAACTGGAATATTATCCCCTGTGTATTTGTGCTCATATCGAATTTAACAATTACCTGGAATATTATCACCTGTGTATTTGTTATGACATCTAATTTAACAAAAAACTGGAATATTATCCCCTGTGTATTCGTGATGACATCTAATTTAACAATTAACTGGAATATTATCACCTGTGTATTTGTTATGACATCTAATTTAACAAAAAACTGGAATATTATCGCCTGTGTATTCGTGATGACATCTAATTTAACAATTAACTGGAATATTATCCCCTGTGTATTTGTGATGACATCTAATTTAACAACTAACTGAAATATTATCACCTGTGCATTAGTGATGATATCTAATTTGAACATTATCGGAAATATTATCCCCTGTGTATTAGTGATGACATTGAATTTAACAATTAACTGGAATATTATCCCCTGTGTATTTGTGATGACATCTAATTTAACAGTTAACTGGAATATTATCCCCTGTGTATTTGTGATGACATCTAATTTAACAATTAAGTTGAATATTATCCCCTGCGTATTTGTTATGACATCTAATTTAACAAAAAACTGGAATATTATCCCCTGTGTATTCGTGATGACATCTAATTTAACAATTAACTGGAATATTATCACCTGTGTATTTGTTATGACATCTAATTTAACAAAAAACTGAAATATTATCACCTGTGCATTAGTGATGATATCTAATTTGAACATTATCGGAAATATTATCCCCTGTGTATTAGTGATAACATTGAATTTAACAATTAACTGGAATATTATCCCCTGTGTATTTGTGATGACATCTAATTTAACAATTAACTGGAATATTATCCCCTGTGTATTTGTGATGACATCTAATTTAACAGTTAACTGGAATATTATCCCCTGTGTATTTGTGATGACATCTAATTTAACAATTAAGTTGAATATTATCCCCTGTGTATTTGTGATCATATCGAATTTAACAATTAACTGGAATTTTATCCCCTGTGTCTTCGTGATGACATCTATTTTAACAATTAACTGGAATATTATCACCTGTGTATTTGTTATGACATCTAATTTAACAAAAAACTGGAATATTATCCCCTGTGTATTCGTGATGACATCTAATTTAACAATTAACTGGAATATTATCCCCTGTGTATTTGTGATGACATCTAATTTTACAACTAACTGGAATATTATCACCTGTGTATTAGTGATGACATCTAATTTGAACATTATCGGAAATATTATCCACTGTGTATTAGTGATGACATTGAATTTAACAATTAACTGGAATATTATCCCCTGTGTATTTGTGATGACATCTAATTTAACAATTAAGATGAATATTATCCCCTGTGTATTAGTGATGGCATCTAATTTAACAATTAACTGGAATATTATCCCCTGTGTATTAGTGATGACATCTAATTTAACAATTAACTGGAATATTATCACCTGTGTATTTGTGATGACATCTAATTTAACAATTAAGATGAATATTATCCCCTGTGTATTTGTGATGACATCTAATTTAACAATTAACTGGAATATTATCCCCTGTGTATTAGTGATGACATCTAATTTAACAATTAACTGGAATATTATCACCTGTGTATTAGTGATGACATCTAATTGAACAATTAACTGGAATATTATCCCCTGTGTATTAGTGATGACATCTAATTGAACAATTAACTGGAATATTATCCCCTGTGTATTAGTGATGACATCTAACTTAACAATTAACTGGAATATTTTCCCCTTTGTATTAGTGATGACATCTAATTTAACAATTAACTGGAATATTATCCCCTGTGTATTAGTGATGATTTATAATTTAAACATATCGGAAATATTATCCCCTGTGTATTTGTGATGACATCTAATTTAACAATTAACTGGAATATTATCCCCTGTGTATCAGTGATGACATCTAATTTAACAATTATCTGGAATATTATCCCATGTGTATTAGTGATGACATCTAATTGAACAATTAACTGGAATATTATCACCTGTATATTAGTGATGACATCTAATTTAACAATTAACTGGAATATTATCCCCTGTGTACTTGTGATGACATCTAAATTAACAATTAACTGGAATATTATCCCCTGTGTATTTGTGCTCATATCGAATTTAACAATTACCTGGAATATTATCCCCTGTGTATTCGTGATTAGATTAGATTAGAGATACAGCACTGAAACAGGCCCTTCGGCCCACCGAGTCTGTGCCGACCATCAACCACCCATTTATACTAATCCTACACTAATCCCATATTCCTACCAAACATCCCCACCTGCCCCTGTATTTCCCTACCACCTACCTATACTAGTGATAATTTATAATGGCCAATTTATCTACCAACCTGCAAGTCTTTGGCTTGTGGGAGGAAACCGGAGCACCCGGAGAAAACCCACGCAGACACAGGGAGAACTTGCAAACTCCACACAGGCAGTACCCGGAATCGAACCCGGGTCCCTGGAGCTGTGAGGCTGCGGTGCTAACCACTGCGCCACTGTGCCGCCCTCTAATTTAGACATCTAATTTAACAATTAACTGGAATATTATCACCTGTGTATTTGTTATGATATCTAATTTAACAAAAAACTGGAATATTATCCCCTGTGTATTCGTGATGACATCTAATTTAACAATTAACTGGAATATTATCCCCTGTGTATTTGTGATGACATCTAATTTAACAACTAACTGGAATATTATCACCTGTGTATTAGTGATGACATCTAATTTGAACATTATCGGAAATATTATCCCCTGTGTATTAGTGATGACATTGAATTTAACAATTAACTGGAATATTATCCCCTGTGTATTTGTGATGACCTCTAATTTAACAGTTAACTGGAATATTATCCCCTGTGTATTTGTGATGACATCTAATTTAACAATTAAGTTGAATATTATCCCCTGTGTATTTGTGATCATATCGAATTTAACAATTAACTGGAATATTATCCCCTGTGTCTTCGTGATGACATCTAATTTAACAATTAACTGGAATATTATCACCTGTGTATTTGTTATGACATCTAATTTAACAATTAACTGGAATATTATCCCCTGTGTATTTGTGATGACATCTAATTTAACAACTAACTGGAATATTATCCCCTGTGTATTAGTGATGACTTCTAATTTGAACATTATCGGAAATATTATCCCCTGTGTATTAGTGATGACATTGAATTTAACAATTAACTGGAATATTATCCCCTGTGTATTTGTGATGACATCTAAGTTAACAATTAACTGCAATATTATCCCGTGTATTTGTGATGACATCTAATTTAAGAATTAAGTTGAATATTATCCCCTATGTATTAGTGATGGCATCTAATTTAACAATTAACTGGAATATTATCCCCTGTGTATTTGTGATGACATCTAATTTAACAATTAACTGGAATATTATCCCCTGTGTATTAGTGATGACATCTAATTTAACAATTAACTGGAATATTATCACCTGTGTATTAGTGATGACATCTAATTTAACAATTAACTTGAATATTATCCCCTGTGTATTAGTGATGACATCTAATTTAACAATTAACTGGAATATTATCACCTGTGTATTAGTGATGACATCTAATTTCACAATTAACTGGAATATTATCCCCTGTGTCTTAGTGATGACATCTAATGGACCAATTAACTGGAATATTATCCCCTGTGTATTAGTGATGATATCTAATTTAACAATTAACTGGAATATTATCACCTGTGTATTAGTGATGACATCTAATTTAACAATTAACTGGAACATTATCAACTGTGTATTAGTGATGACATCTAATTTAACAATTAACTGGAATATTATCCCCTGTGTATTCGTGATGACATCTAATTTAACAATTAACTGGAATATTATCCCCTGTGTATTAGTGATGACATCTAATTGAACAATTAACTGGAATATTATCCCCTGTGTATTAGTGATGACATCGAATTTAACAATTAACTGGAATATTAACCCCCGTGTATTGGTGATGACATCTAATTAAACAATTAACCAGAATATTTCCCGCTGCGAATTCGTGACGACATCTGTTTTTAACAATGAGCCAGAATTTTGTTCCCTGTGTATTGGTGATGACATCTAATTTAACAATTAACTGGAATATTATCCCCTGTGTATTTGTGATGACATCTAATTTAACAATTAACTGGAATATTATCCCCTGTGTATTCGTGATGACATCTAATTTAACAATTAACTGGAATATTATCCCCTGTGTATTCGTGATGACATCTAATTTAACAATTAACTGGAATATTATCCCCTGTGTATTAGTGATGACATCTAATTGAACAATTAACTGGAATATTATCCCCTGTGTATTCGTGATGACATCGAATTTAACAATTAACTGGAATATTAACCCCCGTGTATTGGTGATGACATCTAATTAAACAATTAACCAGAATATTTCCCGCTGCGAATTCGTGACGACATCTGTTTTTAACAATGAGCCAGAATTTTGTTCCCTGTGTATTGGTGATGACATCTAATTTAACAATTAACTGGAATATTATCCCCTGTGTATTTGTGATGACATCTAATTTAACAATTAACTGGAATATTATCCCCTGTGTATTAGTGATGACATCTAATTTAACAATTAACTGGAATATTATCCCCTGTGTATTAGTGATGACATCTAATTTAACAATTAACTGGAATATTATCCCCTGTGTATTAGTGATGACATCTAATTTAACAATTAACTGGAATATTATCCCCTGTGTATTAGTGATGACATCTAATTTAACAATTAACTGGAATATTATCCCCTGTGTATTAGTGATGACATCTAATTTAACAATTAACTGGAATATTATCCCCTGTGTATTAGTGATGACATCTAATTTAACAATTAACTGGAATATTATCCTCTTTGTATTAGTGATGACATCTAATTTAACAATTAACTGGAATATTAAACCCTGCGTATTAGTGATGACATCTAATTTAACAATTAACTGGAATATTATCCCCTGTGTATTAGTGATGACATCTAATTTAACAATTAACTGGAATATTATCCCCTGTGTATTAGTGATGACATCTAATTTAACAATTAACTGGAATATTATCCCCTGTGTATTAGTGATGACATCTAATTTAGCAATTAACTGGAATATTATCCCCTGTGTATTAGTGATGACATCTAATTTAACAATTAACTGGAATATTAAACCCTGTGTATTAGTGATGACATCTAATTTAACAATTAACTGGAATATTATCACCTGTGTATTAGTGATGACATCTAATTTAACAATTAACTTGAATATTATCCCCTGTGTATTAGTGATGACATCTAATTTAACAATTAACTGGAATATTATCACCTGTGTATTAGTGATGACATCTAACTTCACAATTAACTGGAATATTATCCCCTGTGTATTAGTGATGACATCTAATGGACCAATTAACTGGAATATTATCCCCTGTGTATTAGTGATGATATCTAATTTAACAATTAACTGGAATATTATCACCTGTGTATTAGTGATGACATCTAATTTAACAATTAACTGGAATATTATCCCCTGTGTATTCGTGATGACATCTAATTTAACAATTAACTGGAATATTATCCCCTGTGGATTAGTGATGACATCTATTTGAACAATTCACTGGAATATTATCCCCTGTGTATTAGTGATGACATCGAATTTAACAATTAACTGGAATATTAACCCCCGTGTATTGGTGATGACATCTAATTAAACAATTAACCAGAATATTTCCCGCTGCGAATTCGTGACGACATCTGTTTTTAACAATGAGCCAGAATTTTGTTCCCTGTGTATTGGTGATGACATCTAATTTAACAATTAACTGGAATATTATCCCCTGTGTATTTGTGATGACATCTAATTTAACAATTAACTGGAATATTATCCCCTGTGTATTAGTGATGACATCTAATTTAACAATTAACTGGAATATTATCCCCTGTGTATTAGTGATGACATCTAATTTAACAATTAACTGGAATATTATCCCCTGTGTATTAGTGATGACATCTAATTTAACAATTAACTGGAATATTATCCCCTGTGTATTAGTGATGACATCTAATTTAACAATTAACTGGAATATTATCCCCTGTGTATTAGTGATGACATCTAATTTAACAATTAACTGGAATATTATCCCCTGTGTATTAGTGATGACATCTAATTTAACAATTAACTGGAATATTATCCCCTGTGTATTAGTGATGACATCTAATTTAACAATTAACTGGAATATTAAACCCTGTGTATTAGTGATGACATCTAATTTAACAATTAACTGGAATATTATCCCCTGTGTATTAGTGATGACATCTAATTTAACAATTAACTGGAATATTATCTCTGTGTATTTGTGATGACATCTAATTTAACAATTAACTGGAATATTATCCCCTGTGTATTAGTGATGACATCTAATTTAACAATTAACTGGAATATTATCCCCTGTGTATTAGTGATGACATCTAATTTAACAATTAACTGGAACATTAAACCCTATGTATTAGTGATGACATCTAATTTAACAATTAACTGGAATATTATCCCCTGTGTATTAGTGATGACATCTAATTTAACAATTAACTGGAATATTATCACCTGTGTATTAGTGATGACATCTAATTTAACAATTATTTGGAATATTATCACCTGTGTATTAGTGATGATATCTAATTTAACAATGAACTGGAATATTGAACCCTGTGTCTTAGTGATGACATCTAATTTAACAATTAACTGAAATATTATCCCCTGTGCATTAGAGATGACATCTAATTTAACAATTAACTGGAATATTATCACCTGTGTATGAGTGATGACATCTAATTTAACAATTAACTGGAATATTATCACCTGTGTATTAGTGATGATATCTAATTTAACAATTAACTGGAATATTAGCACCTGTGTATTAGTGATGACATCTAATTTAACAATTAACTGGAATATTATCACCTGTGTATTAGTGATGACATCTAATTTAACAATTAACTGGAATATTAAACCCTGTGTATTATTGATGACATCTAATTTAACAATTAACTGGAATATTATCACCTGTGTATTAGTGATGACATCTAATTTAACAATTATTTGGAATATTATCACCTGTGTATTAGTGATGATATCTAATTTAACAATGAACTGGAATATTGAACCCTGTGTCTTAGTGATGACATCTAATTTAACAATTAACTGGAATATTATCACCGGTGTATTTGTGATGACATCAAATTTAACAATTAACTGGAATATTATCCCCTGTGTATTAGTGATGACATCTAATTTAACAGTTAACTGGAATATTATCCCCTGTGTATTAGTGATAACATCTAATTGAACAATTAACTGGAATATTGTCCCAAGTGTATTCGGGATGACATCTAATTTAACAATTAACTGGAATATTATCCCCTGTGTATTTGTGATGACATCTAATTTAACAATTAACTGGAGTATTGTCCCCTGTGTATTAGTGATGTCATCTAATTTAAGAATTAACTGGAATGTTATCCCCTGTGTATTAGTGATGACATCTAATTTAAACATTATCGGAAATATTATCCCCTGTGTATTAGTGATGACATCTAATTTCACAATTAACTGGAATATTTTCCCCTGTATATTAGTGATGACATCTAATTGAACAATTAACTGGAATATTATCCTCTTTGTATTAGTGATGACATCTAATTTAACAACTAACTGGAATATTACCATCTGTGTATTAGTGATGACATCTAATTTAACAATTAACTGGAATATTAAATCCTGTGTATTAGTGATGACATCTAATTTAACAATTAACTGGAATATTATCCCCTGTGTATTAGTGATGACATCTAATTTAACAATTAACTGGAATATTATCCCCTGTGTATTAGTGATGACATCTAATTTAACAATTAACTGGAATATTATCCCCTGTGTATTAGTGATGACATCTAATTTAACAATTAACTGGAATATTATCCCCTGTGTATTTGTGATGACATCTAATTTAACAATTAACTGGAATATTATCCCCTGTGTATTAGTGTTGACATCTAATTTAACAATTAACTGGAATATTATCCCCTGTGTATTAGTGATGACATCTAATTTAACAATTAACTGGAATATTATCCCCTGTGTATTAGTGATGACATCTAATTTAACAATTAACTGGAATATTATCCCCTGTGTATTAGTGATGACATCTAATTTAACAATTAACTGGAATATTATCCCCTGTGTATTAGTGATGACATCTAATTTAACAATTAACTGGAATATTATCCCCTGTGTATTAGTGATGACATCTAATTTAACAATTAACTGGAATATTATCCCCTGTGTATTAGTGATGATATCTAATTTAACAATTAACTGGAATATTAAACCCTGTGTATTAGTGATGACATCTAATTTAACAATTAACTGGAATATTATCCCCTGTGTATTAGTGATGACATTTAATTTAACAATTAACTGGAATATTATCTCTGTGTATTTGTGATGACATCTAATTTAACAATTAACTGGAATATTATCCCCTGTGTATTAGTGATGACATCTAATTTAACAATTAACTGGAATATTATCCCCTGTGTATTAGTGATGACATCTAATTTAACAATTAACTGGAACATTAAACCCTGTGTATTAGTGATGACATCTAATTTAACAATTAACTGGAATATTATCCCCTGTGTATTAGTGATGACATCTAATTTAACAATTAACTGGAATATTATCACCTGTGTATTAGTGATGACATCTAATTTAACAATTATTTGGAATATTATCACCTGTGTATTAGTGATGATATCTAATTTAACAATGAACTGGAATATTGAACCCTGTGTCTTAGTGATGACATCTAATTTAACAATTAACTGAAATATTATCCCCTGTGCATTAGAGATGACATCTAATTTAACAATTAACTGGAATATTATCACCTGTGTATGAGTGATGACATCTAATTTAACAATTAACTGGAATATTATCACCTGTGTATTAGTGATGATATCTAATTTAACAATTAACTGGAATATTAGCACCTGTGTATTAGTGATGACATCTAATTTAACAATTAACTGGAATATTATCACCTGTGTATTGGTGATGACATCTAATTTAACAATTAACTGGAATATTAAACCCTGTGTATTAGTGATGACATCTAATTTAACAATTAACTGGAATATTATCCCCTGTGTATTATTGATGACATCTAATTTAACAATTAACTGGAATATTATCACCTGTGTATTAGTGATGACATCTAATTTAACAATTATTTGGAATATTATCACCTGTGTATTAGTGATGATATCTAATTTAACAATGAACTGGAATATTGAACCCTGTGTCTTAGTGATGACATCTAATTTAACAATTAACTGGAATATTATCACCGGTGTATTTGTGATGACATCAAATTTAACAATTAACTGGACTATTATCCCCTGTGTATTAGTGATGACATCTAATTTAACAGCTAACTGGAATATTATCCCCTGTGTATTAGTGATAACATCTAATTGAACAATTAACTGGAATATTGTCCCAAGTGTATTCGGGATGACATCTAATTTAACAATTAACTGGAATATTATCCCCTGTGTATTTGTGATGACATCTAATTTAACAATTAACTGGAGTATTGTCCCCTGTGTATTAGTGATGTCATCTAATTTAAGAATTAACTGGAATGTTATCCCCTGTGTATTAGTGATGACATCTAATTTAAACATTATCGGAAATATTATCCCCTGTGTATTAGTGATGACATCTAATTTCACAATTAACTGGAATATTTTCCCCTGTATATTAGTGATGACATCTAATTGAACAATTAACTGGAATATTATCCTCTTTGTATTAGTGATGACATCTAATTTAACAATTAACTGGAATATTACCATCTGTGTATTAGTGATGACATCTAATTTAACAATTAACTGGAATATTAAATCCTGTGTATTTGTGATGACATCTCATTTAACAATTAACTGGAATATTATCCCCTGTGTATTAGTGATGACATCTAATTTAACAATTAACTGGAATATTATCCCCTGTGTATTAGTGATGACATCTAATTTAACAATTAACTGGAATATTATCCCCGGTGTATTAGTGATGACATCTAATTTTAAAATTATCGGAAATATTATCACCTGTGTATTAGTGATGACATCTAATTGAACAATTTTCTGGAATATTATCCCCTGTGTATTTGTGATGACATCTAATTTAACAATTAACTGGAATATTATCCCCTGTGTATTAGTGTTGACATCTAATTTAACAATTAACTGGAATATTATCCCCTGTGTATTAGTGATGACATCTAATTTAACAATTAACTGGAATATTATCCCCTGTGTATTAGTGATGACATCTAATTTAACAATTAACTGGAATATTATCCCCTGTGTATTAGTGATGACATCTAATTTAACAATTAACTGGAATATTATCCCCTGTGTATTAGTGATGACATCTAATTTAACAATTAACTGGAATATTATCCCCTGTGTATTAGTGATGACATCTAATTTAACAATTAACTGGAATATTATCCCCTGTGTATTAGTGATGACATCTAATTTAACAATTAACTGGAATATTATCCCCTGTGTATTAGTGATGACATCTAATTTAACAATTAACTGGAATATTATCCCCTGTGTATTAGTGATGACATCTAATTTAACAATTAACTGGAACATTAAACCCTGTGTATTAGTGATGACATCTAATTTAACAATTAACTGGAATATTATCCCCTGTGTATTAGTGATGACATCTAATTTAACAATTAACTGGAATATTATCACCTGTGTATTAGTGATGACATCTAATTTAACAATTATTTGGAATATTATCACCTGTGTATTAGTGATGATATCTAATTTAACAATGAACTGGAATATTGAACCCTGTGTCTTAGTGATGACATCTAATTTAACAATTAACTGAAATATTATCCCCTGTGCATTAGAGATGACATCTAATTTAACAATTAACTGGAATATTATCACCTGTGTATGAGTGATGACATCTAATTTAACAATTAACTGGAATATTATCACCTGTGTATTAGTGATGATATCTAATTTAACAATTAACTGGAATATTAGCACCTGTGTATTAGTGATGACATCTAATTTAACAATTAACTGGAATATTATCACCTGTGTATTGGTGATGACATCTAATTTAACAATTAACTGGAATATTAAACCCTGTGTATTAGTGATGACATCTAATTTAACAATTAACTGGAATATTATCCCCTGTGTATTATTGATGACATCTAATTTAACAATTAACTGGAATATTATCACCTGTGTATTAGTGATGACATCTAATTTAACAATTATTTGGAATATTATCACCTGTGTATTAGTGATGATATCTAATTTAACAATGAACTGGAATATTGAACCCTGTGTCTTAGTGATGACATCTAATTTAACAATTAACTGGAATATTATCACCGGTGTATTTGTGATGACATCAAATTTAACAATTAACTGGACTATTATCCCCTGTGTATTAGTGATGACATCTAATTTAACAGCTAACTGGAATATTATCCCCTGTGTATTAGTGATAACATCTAATTGAACAATTAACTGGAATATTGTCCCAAGTGTATTCGGGATGACATCTAATTTAACAATTAACTGGAATATTATCCCCTGTGTATTTGTGATGACATCTAATTTAACAATTAACTGGAGTATTGTCCCCTGTGTATTAGTGATGTCATCTAATTTAAGAATTAACTGGAATGTTATCCCCTGTGTATTAGTGATGACATCTAATTTAAACATTATCGGAAATATTATCCCCTGTGTATTAGTGATGACATCTAATTTCACAATTAACTGGAATATTTTCCCCTGTATATTAGTGATGACATCTAATTGAACAATTAACTGGAATATTATCCTCTTTGTATTAGTGATGACATCTAATTTAACAATTAACTGGAATATTACCATCTGTGTATTAGTGATGACATCTAATTTAACAATTAACTGGAATATTAAATCCTGTGTATTTGTGATGACATCTCATTTAACAATTAACTGGAATATTATCCCCTGTGTATTAGTGATGACATCTAATTTAACAATTAACTGGAATATTATCCCCTGTGTATTAGTGATGACATCTAATTTAACAATTAACTGGAATATTATCCCCGGTGTATTAGTGATGACATCTAATTTTAAAATTATCGGAAATATTATCACCTGTGTATTAGTGATGACATCTAATTGAACAATTTTCTGGAATATTATCCCCTGTGTATTAGTGATGACTTCTAATTTAACAATTAACTGGAATATTAACCCCTGTGTATTAGTGAAGACATCTAATTTAACAATTAACTGGAATATTATCACCTGTGTTTTTGTGATGACATCTACTTTAACAATTAACTGGAATATTATCCCCTGTGTATTAGTGATGACATCTATTTTAACAATTAACTGGAATATTATCCCCTTTGTATTAGTGATAACATCTAATTTAACAATTAACTGGAATATTATCCCCCATGTATTAGCGATGACATCTAATTTAACAATTAACTGGAATATTATCCCCTGTGTATTTGTGATGACATCTAATTTAACAATTAACCGGAATATTATCCCCTGTGTATTTGTGATGACATCTAATTTAACAATTAACTGGAATATTATGTCCTGTCTATTAGTGATGACATCTAATTTAACAATTAACTGGAATATTATCACCTGTGTATTAGTGATGACATCTAATTTCACAATTAACTGGAATATTATCCCCTGTGTATTAGTGATGACATCTAATTTAACAATTAACTTGAATATTATCCCCTGTGTTTTTGTGATGACATCTAATTTAACAATTAACTGGAGTATTATCCCCTGTGTATTCGTGATGACATCTAATTTAACAATTAACTGGAATATAATCCCCTGCGTATTAGTGATGGCATCTAATTTAAACATTATCGGAAATATTATCCCCTGTGTATTAGTGATGACATCTAATTTAACAATTAACTGGAATATTACCATCTGTGTATTAGTGATGACATCTAATTTAACAATTAACTGGAATATTATCCCCTGTGTATTTGTGATGACATCTAAGTTAACAATTAACTGGAATATTATCCCCTGTGTATTAGTGATGACATCTAATTTAACAATTAACTGGAATATTATCCCCTGTGTATTTGTGATGACATCTAATTTAACAATTAACTGGAATATTATCCCCTGTGTATTAGTGATGACATCTAATTTAACAATTAACTGGAATATTATCCCCGGTGTATTAGTGATGACATCTAATTTTAACATTATCGGAAATATTATCACCTGTGTATTAGTGATGACATCTAATTGAACAATTTACTGGAATATTATCCCCTGTGTATTAGTGATGATATTTAACTTAACAATTATCTGGAATATTAAACCCTGTGTATTAGTGATGACATCTAATTTAACAATTATCTGGAATATTAAACCCTGTGTATTAGTGATGACATCTAATTTAACAATTAACTGGAATATTATCCCCTGTGTATTAGTGATGATATCTAATTTAACAATGAACTGGAATATTAAACCCTGTGTATTAGTGATGACATCTAATTTAACAATTAACTGGAATATTATCACCTGTGTATTAGTGATGACATCTAATTTAACAATTAACTGGAATATTATCCCCTGTCTATTAGTGATGACATCTAACTTAACAATTAACTGGAATATTATCACCTGTGTATTAGTGATGACATCTAATTTAACAATGAACTGGAATATTAAACCGTGTGTATTTGTGATGACATCTAATTTAACAATTAACAGGAATATTATCACCTGTGTATTAGTGATGACATTTCTGACATCCTGCCCCATGATGTTCGTTTTCTTGAGGCTGATGGTTAGGCCAAATTCATTTGGCCTAACCATCAGCCTCAAGAAAACGAACATCATGGGGCAGGATGTCAGAAATGCTCCATCCATCAATATTGGCGACCACGCTCTGGAAGTGGTTCAAGAGTTCACCTACCTAGGCTCAACTATCACCAGTAACCTGTCTCTAGATGCAGAAATCAACAAGCGCATGGGTAAGGCTTCCACTGCTATGTTCAGACTGGCCAAGAGAGTGTGGGAAAATGGCGCACTGACACGGAACACAAAAGTCCGAGTGTATCAGGCCTGTGTCCTCAGTACCTTGCTCTACGGCAGCGAGGCCTGGACAACGTATGCCAGCCAAGAGCGACGTCTCAATTCATTCCATCTTCGCTGCCTTCGGAGAATACTTGGCATCAGGTGGCAGAACTATATCTCCAACACAGAAGTCCTTGAAGCGGCCAACATCCCCAGCTTATACACACTACTGAGTCAGCGGCGCTTGAGATGGCTTGGCCATGTGAGCCGCATGGAAGATGGCAGGATCCCCAAAGACACATTGTCCAGCGAGCTCGCCACTGGTATCAGACACACCGGCCGTCCATGTCTCCGTTATAAAGACGTCTGCAAACGCGACATGAAATCGTGTGACATTGATCACAAGTCGTGGGAGTCAGTTGCCAGCATTCGCCAGAGCTGGCGGGCAGCCATAAAGACAGGGCTAAATTGTGGCGAGTCGAAGAGACTTAGTAGTTGGCAGGAAAAAAGACAGAGGCGCAAGGGGAGAGCCAACTGTGCAACAGCCCCAACAAACAAATTTCTCTGCAGCACCTGTGGAAGAGCCTGTCACTCCAGAATTGGCCTTTATAGCCACTCCAGGCGCTGCTTCACAAACCACTGACCACCTCCAGGCGCGTATCCATTGTCTCTCGAGATAAGGAGGCCCAAAAGAAAAGAATTAGTGATGACATCTAATTTAACAATTAACTGGAATATTATCCCCTGTGTATTAGTGATGATATTTAATTTAACAATTAACTGGAATATTATCCCCTGTGTATTATTGATGACATCTAATTTAACAATTAACTGGAATATTATCCCCTGTGTATTAGTGATGACATCTAATTTAACAATTAACTGGAATATTATCCCCTGTGTATTATTGATGACATCTAATTTAACAATTAACTGGAATATTATCCCCTGTGTATTATTGATGACATCTAATTTAACAATTAACTGGAATATTATCCCCTGTGTATTATTGATGACATCTAATTTAACAATTAACTGGAATATTATCCCCTGTGTATCAGTGATGACTTCTAATTTAACAATTAACTGGAATAATATCCCCTGTGTATTAGTGATGATATCTAATTTAACAATGAACTGGAATATTAAACCCTGTGTATTAGTGATGACATCTAATTTAACAATTAACTGGAATATTATCACCTGTGTATTAGTGATGACATCTAATTTAACAATTAACTGGAATATTATCCCCTGTCTATTAGTGATGACATCTAATTTAACAATTAACTGGAATATTATCACCTGTGTATTAGTGATGACATCTAATTTAACAATGAACTGGAATATTAAACCCTGTGTATTTGTGATGACATCTAATTTAACAATTAACAGGAATATTATCCCCTGTGTATTGGTGATGACATCTAATTTAACAATTAACTGGAATATTATCCCCTGTGTATTATTGATGACATCTAATTTAACAATTAACTGGAATATTATCCCCTGTGTATTATTGATGACATCTAATTTAACAATTAACTGGAATATTATCCCCTGTGTATTAGTGATGACTTCTAATTTAACAATTAACTGGAATATTATCCCCTGTGTATTAGTGATGATATTTAATTTAACAATTAACTGGAATATTATCCCCTGTGTTTTAGTGATGACTTCTAATTTAACAATTAACTGGAATATTAACCCCTGTGTATTAGTGATGACATCTAATGGACCAATTAACTGGAATATTATCCCCTGTGTATTAGTGATGATATCTAATTTAACAATTAACTGGAATATTATCACCTGTGTATTAGTGATGACATCTAATTTAACAATTAACTGGAACATTATCAACTGTGTATTAGTGATGACATCTAATTTAACAATTAACTGGAATATTATCCCCTGTGTATTTGTGATGACATCTAATTTAACAATTAACTGGAATATTATCCCCTGTGTATTAGTGATGACATCTAATTTAACAATTAACTGGAATATTATCCCCTGTGTATTAGTGATGACATCTAATTTAACAATTAACTGGAATATTATCCCCTGTGTATTAGTGATGACATCTAATTTAACAATTAACTGGAATATTATCCCCTGTGTATTAGTGATGACATCTAATTTAACAATTAACTGGAATATTATCCCCTGTGTATTAGTGATGACATCTAATTTAACAATTAACTGGAATATTATCCCCTGTGTATTAGTGATGACATCTAATTTAACAATTAACTGGAATATTAAACCCTGTGTATTAGTGATGACATCTAATTTAACAATAAACTGGAATATTATCCCCTGTGTATTAGTGATGACATCTAATTTAACAATTAACTGGAATATTATCTCTGTGTATTTGTGATTACATCTAATTTAACAATTAACTGGAATATTATCCCCTGTGTATTAGTGATGACATCTAATTTAACAATTAACTGGAATATTATCCCCTGTGTATTAGTGATGACATCTAATTTAACAATTAACTGGAACATTAAACCCTGTGTATTAGTGATGACATCTAATTTAACAATTAACTGGAATATTATCCCCTGTGTATTAGTGATGACATCTAATTTAACAATTAACTGGAATATTATCACCTGTGTATTAGTGATGACATCTAATTTAACAATGAACTGGAATATTGAACACTGTGTCTTAGTGATGACATCTAATTTAACAATTAACTGAAATATTATCCCCTGTGCATTAGAGATGACATCTAATTTAACAATTAACTGGAATATTATCACCTGTGTATTAGTGATGACATCTAATTTAACAATTAACTGGAATATTATCACCTGTGTATTAGTGATGATATCTAATTTAACAATTAACTGGAATATTAGCACCTGTGTATTAGTGATGACATCTAATTTAACAATTAACTGGAATATTATCACCTGTGTATTAGTGATGACATCTAATTTAACAATTAACTGGAATATTAAACCCTGTGTATTAGTGATGACATCTAATTTAACAATTAACTGGAATATTATCCCCTGTGTATTATTGATGACATCTAATTTAACAATTAACTGGAATATTATCACCTGTGTATTAGTGATGACATCTAATTTAACAATTATTTGGAATATTATCACCTGTGTATTAGTGATGATATCTAATTTAACAATGAACTGGAATATTGAACCCTGTGTCTTAGTGATGACATCTAATTTAACAATTAACTGGAATATTATCACCGGTGTATTTGTGATGACATCTAATTTAACAGTTAACTGGAATATTATCCCCTGTGTATTAGTGATAACATCTAATTGAACAATTAACTGGAATATTGTCCCAAGTGTATTCGGGATGACATCTAATTTAACAATTAACTGGAATATTATCCCCTGTGTATTTGTGATGACATCTAATTTAACAATTAACTGGAGTATTGTCCCCTGTGTATTAGTGATGTCATCTAATTTAAGAATTAACTGGAATGTTATCCCCTGTGTATTAGTGATGACATCTAATTTAAACATTATCGGAAATATTATCCCCTGTGTATTAGTGATGACATCTAATTTCACAATTAACTGGAATATTTTCCCCTGTATATTAGTGATGACATCTAATTGAACAATTAACTGGAATATTATCCTCTTTGTATTAGTGATGACATCTAATTTAACAATTAACTGGAATATTACCATCTGTGTATTAGTGATGACATCTAATTTAACAATTAACTGGAATATTAAATCCTGTGTATTTGTGATGACATCTAATTTAACAATTAACTGGAATATTATCCCCTGTGTATTAGTGATGACATCTAATTTAACAATTAACTGGAATATTATCCCCTGTGTATTAGTGATGACATCTAATTTAACAATTAACTGGAATATTATCCCCGGTGTATTAGTGATGACATCTAATTTTAAAATTATCGGAAATATTATCACCTGTGTATTAGTGATGACATCTAATTGAACAATTTTCTGGAATATTATCCCCTGTGTATTAGTGATGACTTCTAATTTAACAATTAACTGGAATATTAACCCCTGTGTATTAGTGAAGACATCTAATTTAACAATTAACTGGAATATTATCACCTGTGTTTTTGTGATGACATCTACTTTAACAATTAACTGGAATATTATCCCCTGTGTATTAGTGATGACATCTATTTTAACAATTAACTGGAATATTATCCCCTTTGTATTAGTGATAACATCTAATTTAACAATTAACTGGAATATTATCCCCCATGTATTAGCGATGACATCTAATTTAACAATTAACTGGAATATTATCCCCTGTGTATTTGTGATGACATCTAATTTAACAATTAACCGGAATATTATCCCCTGTGTATTTGTGATGACATCTAATTTAACAATTAACTGGAATATTATGTCCTGTCTATTAGTGATGACATCTAATTTAACAATTAACTGGAATATTATCACCTGTGTATTAGTGATGACATCTAATTTCACAATTAACTGGAATATTATCCCCTGTGTATTAGTGATGACATCTAATTTAACAATTAACTGGAATATTATCCCCTGTGTTTTTGTGATGACATCTAATTTAACAATTAACTGGAGTATTATCCCCTGTGTATTCGTGATGACATCTAATTTAACAATTAACTGGAATATAATCCCCTGCGTATTAGTGATGGCATCTAATTTAAACATTATCGGAAATATTATCCCCTGTGTATTAGTGATGACATCTAATTTAACAATTAACTGGAATATTACCATCTGTGTATTAGTGATGACATCTAATTTAACAATTAACTGGAATATTATCCCCTGTGTATTTGTGATGACATCTAAGTTAACAATTAACTGGAATATTATCCCCTGTGTATTAGTGATGACATCTAATTTAACAATTAACTGGAATATTATCCCCTGTGTATTTGTGATGACATCTAATTTAACAATTAACTGGAATATTATCCCCTGTGTATTAGTGATGACATCTAATTTAACAATTAACTGGAATATTATCCCCGGTGTATTAGTGATGACATCTAATTTTAACATTATCGGAAATATTATCACCTGTGTATTAGTGATGACATCTAATTGAACAATTTACTGGAATATTATCCCCTGTGTATTAGTGATGATATTTAACTTAACAATTATCTGGAATATTAAACCCTGTGTATTAGTGATGACATCTAATTTAACAATTATCTGGAATATTAAACCCTGTGTATTAGTGATGACATCTAATTTAACAATTAACTGGAATATTATCCCCTGTGTATTAGTGATGATATCTAATTTAACAATGAACTGGAATATTAAACCCTGTGTATTAGTGATGACATCTAATTTAACAATTAACTGGAATATTATCACCTGTGTATTAGTGATGACATCTAATTTAACAATTAACTGGAATATTATCCCCTGTCTATTAGTGATGACATCTAACTTAACAATTAACTGGAATATTATCACCTGTGTATTAGTGATGACATCTAATTTAACAATGAACTGGAATATTAAACCGTGTGTATTTGTGATGACATCTAATTTAACAATTAACAGGAATATTATCACCTGTGTATTAGTGATGACATTTCTGACATCCTGCCCCATGATGTTCGTTTTCTTGAGGCTGATGGTTAGGCCAAATTCATTTGGCCTAACCATCAGCCTCAAGAAAACGAACATCATGGGGCAGGATGTCAGAAATGCTCCATCCATCAATATTGGCGACCACGCTCTGGAAGTGGTTCAAGAGTTCACCTACCTAGGCTCAACTATCACCAGTAACCTGTCTCTAGATGCAGAAATCAACAAGCGCATGGGTAAGGCTTCCACTGCTATGTTCAGACTGGCCAAGAGAGTGTGGGAAAATGGCGCACTGACACGGAACACAAAAGTCCGAGTGTATCAGGCCTGTGTCCTCAGTACCTTGCTCTACGGCAGCGAGGCCTGGACAACGTATGCCAGCCAAGAGCGACGTCTCAATTCATTCCATCTTCGCTGCCTTCGGAGAATACTTGGCATCAGGTGGCAGGACTATATCTCCAACACAGAAGTCCTTGAAGCGGCCAACATCCCCAGCTTATACACACTACTGAGTCAGCGGCGCTTGAGATGGCTTGGCCATGTGAGCCGCATGGAAGATGGCAGGGTCCCCAAAGACACATTGTCCAGCGAGCTCGCCACTGGTATCAGACACACCGGCCGTCCATGTCTCCGTTATAAAGACGTCTGCAAACGCGACATGAAATCGTGTGACATTGATCACAAGTCGTGGGAGTCAGTTGCCAGCATTCGCCAGAGCTGGCGGGCAGCCATAAAGACAGGGCTAAATTGTGGCGAGTCGAAGAGACTTAGTAGTTGGCAGGAAAAAAGACAGAGGCGCAAGGGGAGAGCCAACTGTGCAACAGCCCCAACAAACAAATTTCTCTGCAGCACCTGTGGAAGAGCCTGTCACTCCAGAATTGGCCTTTATAGCCACTCCAGGCGCTGCTTCACAAACCACTGACCACCTCCAGGCGCGTATCCATTGTCTCTCGAGATAAGGAGGCCCAAAAGAAAAGAATTAGTGATGACATCTAATTTAACAATTAACTGGAATATTATCCCCTGTGTATTAGTGATGACATCTAATTTAACAATTAACTGGAATATTATCCCCTGTGTATTAGTGATGACATCTAATTTAACAATGAACTGGAATATTAAACCCTGTGTATTAGTGATGACATCTAATTTAACAATTAACTGGAATATTATCCCCTGTGCATTAGAGATGACATCTAATTTAACAATTAACTGGAATATTATCACCTGTGTATTTGTGATGACATCTAATTTAACAATTAACTGGAATGTTATCCCCTGTGTATTAGTGATGACATCTAATTTAACAGTTAACTGGAATATTATCCCCTCTGTATTAGTGATAACATCTAATTGAACAATTAACTGGAATATTATCCCCCGTGTATTCGCGATGACATCTAATTTAACAATTAACTGGAATATTATCCCCTGTGTATTAGTGATGACACCTATTTTAACAATTAATTGGAATATTATCACCTGTGTGTGAGTGATGACTTCTAATTTAACAATTAACTGGAATATTAACCCCTGTGTATTAGTGATGACATCTAATTTAACAAATAACTGGAATATTATCCCCTGTGTATTAGTGATGACATCTAATTTAACAATTAACTGGAATATTATCCCCTGTGTATTAGTGATGATATTTAATTTAACAATTAACTGGAATATTATCCCCTGTGTATTATTGATGACTTCTAATTTAACAATTAACTGGAATATTATCCCCTGTGTATTAGTGATGACATCTAATTTAACAATTAACTGGAATATTATCCCCTGTGTATTATTGATGACATCTAATTTAACAATTAACTGGAATATTATCCCCTGTGTATTAGTGATGATATTTAATTTAACAATTAACTGGAATATTATCCCCTGTGTATTATTGATGACATCTAATTTAACAATTAACTGGAATATTATCCCCTGTGTATTAGTGATGACATCTAATTTAACAATTAACTGGAATATTATCCCCTGTGTATTATTGATGACATCTAATTTAACAATTAACTGGAATATTATCCCTTGTGTATTATTGATGACATCTAATTTAACAATTAACTGGAATATTATCCCCTGTGTATTATTGATGACATCTAATTTAACAATTAACTGGAATATTATCCCCTGTGTATTAGTGATGACTTCTAATTTAACAATTAACTGGAATATTATCCCCTGTGTATTAGTGATGATATCTAATTTAACAATGAACTGGAATATTAAACCCTGTGTATTAGTGATGACATCTAATTTAACAATTAACTGGAATATTATCACCTGTGTATTAGTGATGACATCTAATTTAACAATTAACTGGAATATTATCCCCTGTCTATTAGTGATGACATCTAATTTAACAATTAACTGGAATATTATCACCTGTGTATTAGTGATGACATCTAATTTAACAATGAACTGGAATATTAAACCCTGTGTATTTGTGATGACATCTAATTTAACAATTAACAGGAATATTATCCCCTGTGTATTAGTGATGACATCTAATTTAACAATTAACTGGAATATTATGCCCTGTGTATTATTGATGACATCTAATTTAACAATTAACTGGAATATTATCCCCTGTGTATTATTGATGACATCTAATTTAACAATTAACTGGAATATTATCCCCTGTGTATTAGTGATGACTTCTAATTTAACAATTAACTGGAATATTATCCCCTGTGTATTAGTGATGATATTTAATTTAACAATTAACTGGAATATTATCCCCTGTGTATTAGTGATGATATCTAATTTAACAAATAACTGGAATATTATCCCCTGTGTATTAGTGATGACTTCTAATTTAACAATTAACTGGAATATTATCCCCTGTGTATTAGTGATGATATTTAATTTAACAATTAACTGGAATATTAACCCCTGTGTATTAGTGATGACATCTAATTTAACAATTAACTGGAATATTATCCTCTGTGTATTATTATGACATCTAATTTAACAATTAACTGGAATATTATCACCTGTGTTTTTGTGATGACATCTACTTTAACAATTAACTGGAATATTATCCCCTGTGTATTAGTGATGACATCTAATTTAACAATTATCTGGAATATTATACCCTTTGTATTAGTGATAACATCTAATTTAACAATTAACTGGAATATTATCCCCCATGTATTAGCGATGACATCTAATTTAACAATTAACTGGAATATTATCCCCTGTGTATTTGTGATGACATCTAATTTAAGAATTAACTGGAATATTATCCCCTGTGTATTAGTGATGACATCTAATTTCACAATTAACTGGTATATTATCCCCTGTGTATTAGTGATGACATCTAATTTAACAATTAACTGGAATATAATCCCCTGTGTATTAGTGATGGCATCTAATTTAAACATTAACGGAAATATTATCCCCTGTGTATTAGTGATGACATCTAATTTAACAATTAACTGGAATATAATCCCCTGCGTATTAGTGATGACATCTAATTTAAACATTATCGGAAATATTATCCCCTGTGTATTAGTGATGACATCTAATTTAACAATTAACTGGAATATTATAATCTCTGTATTAGTGATGACATCTAATTTAACAATTAACTGGAATATTATCCCCTGTGTATTTGTGGTGACATCTAAGTTAACAATTAACTGGAATATTATCCCCTGTGTATTAGTGATGACATCTAATTTAACAATTAACTGGAATATTATCCCCTGTGTATTTGTGATGACATCTAATTTAACAATTAACTGGAATATTATCCCCTGTGTATTAGTGATGACATCTAATTTAACAATTAACTGGAATATTATCCCCGGTGTATTAGTGATGACATCTAATTTTAACATTATCGGAAATATTATCACCTGTGTATTAGTGATGACATCTAATTGAACAATTTACTGGAATATTATCCCCTGTGTATTAGTGATGATATTTAACTTAACAATTATCTGGAATATTAAACCCTGTGTATTAGTGATGACATCTAATTTAACAATTAACTGGAATGTTATCCCCTGTTTATTAGTGATGACATCTAATTTAACAATGAACTGGAATATTATCACCTGTGTATTAGTGATGACATCTAATTTAACAATTAACTGGAATATTATCCCCTGTCTGTTAGTGATGACATCTAATTTAACAATTAACTGGAATATTATCACCTGTGTATTAGTGATGACATCTAATTTAACAATTAACTGGAATATTATCCCCTGTCTATTAGTGATGACATCTAATTTAACAATTAACTGGAATATTATCACCTCTGTATTAGTGATGACATCTAATTTAACAATGAACTGGAATATTAAACCCTGTGTATTTGTGATGACATCTAATTTAACAATTAACAGGAATATTATCACCTGTGTATTAGTGATGACATCTAATTTAACAATTAACTGGAATATTATCCCCTGTGTATTAGTGATGACATCAAATTTAACAATTAACTGGAATATTATCCCCTGTGTATTAGTGATGACATCTAATTTAACAATGAACTGGAATATTAAACCCTGTGTATTAGTGATGACATCTAATTTAACAATTAACTGGAATATTATCCCCTGTGCATTAGAGATGACATCTAATTTAACAATTAACTGGAATATTATCACCTGTGTATTTGTGATGACATCTAATTTAACAATTAACTGGAATGTTATCCCCTGTGTATTAGTGATGACATCTAATTTAACAGTTAACTGGAATATTATCCCCTGTGTATTAGTGATAACATCTAATTGAACAATTAACTGGAATATTAACCCCTGTGTATTAGTGATGACATCTAATTTAACAATTAACTGGAATATTATCCCCTGTGTATTAGTGATGATATTTAATTTAACAATTAACTGGAATATTATCCCCTGTGTATTATTGATGACTTCTAATTTAACAATTAACTGGAATATTATCCCCTGTGTATTAGTGATGACATCTAATTTAACAATTAACTGGAATATTATCCCCTGTGTATTATTGATGACATCTAATTTAACAATTAACTGGAATATTATCCCCTGTGTATTAGTGATGATATTTAATTTAACAATTAACTGGAATATTATCCCCTGTGTATTATTGATGACATCTAATTTAACAATTAACTGGAATATTATCCCCTGTGTATTATTGATGACATCTAATTTAACAATTAACTGGAATATTATCCCCTGTGTATTATTGATGACATCTAATGTAACAATTAACTGGAATATTATCCCCTGTGTATTAGTGATGACTTCTAATTTAACAATTAACTGGAATATTAACCCCTGTGTATTAGTGATGACATCTAATTTAACAATTAACTGGAATATTATCCTCTGTGTATTATTGATGACATCTTATTAAACAATTAACTGGAATATTATCACCTGTGTTTTTGTGATGATATCTACTTTAACAATTAACTGGAATATTATCCCCTGTGTATTAGTGATGACATCTAATTTAACAATTATCTGGAATATTATACCCTTTGTATTAGTGATAACATCTAATTTAACAATTAACTGGAATATTATCCCCCATGTATTAGCGATGACATCTAATTTAACAATTAACTGGAATATTATCCCCTGTGTATTTGTGATGACATCTAATTTAACAATTAACTGGAATATTATCCCCTGTGTATTAGTGATGACATCTAATTTCACAATTAACTGGAATATTATCCCCTGTGTATTAGTGATGACATTTAATTTAACAATTAACTGGAATATAATCCCCTGTGTATTAGTGATGGCATCTAATTTAAACATTATCGGAAATATTATCCCCTGTGTATTAGTGATGACATCTAATTTAACAATTAAATGGAATATTACCATCTGTGTATTCGTGATGACATCTAATTTAACAATTAACTGGAATATTATCCCCTGTGTATTTGTGATGACATCTAATTTAACAATTACCTGGAATATTATCCAATGTGTATTAGTGATGACATCTAATTTAACAATTAACTGCAATATTATCCCCTGTGTATTAGTGATGACATCTAATTTAACAATTAACTGGAATATTATCTCCGGTGTGTTAGTGATGACATCTAATTTTAACATTATCGGTAATATTATCACCAGTGTATTAGTGATGACATCTAATTGAACAATTTACTGGAATATTATCCCCTGTGTATTAGTGATGATATTTAATTTAACAATTAACTGGAATATTAAACCCTGTGTATTAGTGATGACATCTAATTTAACAATTAACTGGAATATTATCCCCTGTATATTAGTGATGACATCTAATTTAACAATGAACTGGAATATTAAACCCTGCGTATTTGTAATGACATCTAATTTAACAATTAACAGGAATATTATCACCTGTGTATTAGTGATGACATCTAATTTAACAATTAACTGGATTATTATCCCCTGTGTATTAGTGATGACATCTAATTTAACAATTAACTGGAATATTATCCCCTGTGTATTAGTGATGACATCTAATTTAACAATGAACTGGAATATTAAACCCTGTGTATTAGTGATGACATCTAATTTATCAATTAACTGGATTATTATCACCTGTGTATTAGTGATGACATCTAATTTAACAATTAACTGGAAAATTATCCCCTGTGTATTAGGGATGACATCTAATTTAAACATTATCGGAAATATTATCCCCTGTGTATTAGTGATGACATCTAATTTAACAATTAACTGGAATATTATCCCCTGTGTATTTGTGATGACATCTAATTTAACAATTAACGGGAATATTTTCCCCTGTGTATTAGTGATGACATCTAATTTAACAATTAACTGGAATATTGTCACCTGTGTATTTGTGATGACATCTAATTTAACAATTAACTGGAATATTATCCCCTGTGTATTAGTGATGACATCTAATTTAACAGTTAACTGGAAAATTATCCTCTGTGTATTAGTGATGACATCTAATTTAAACAATTATCTGGAGTATTGTCCCCTGTGTATTAGTGATGTCATCTAATTTAACAATTGACTGGAAAATTATCCCCTGTGTATTAGTGACGACATCTAATTTAAACATTATCGGAAATATTATCCCCTGTGTATTAGTGATGACATCTAATTTAACAATTAACTGGAATATTATCCCCTGTGTATTTGTGATGACATCTAATTTAACAATTAACTGGAATATTATCCCCTGTGTATTTGTGATGACATCTAATTTAACAATTAACTGGAATATTCTCCCCTGTGTATTAGTGATGACATCTAACTGAACAATTAACTGGAATATTATCCTCTTTGCATTAGTGATGACATCTAATTTAACAATTAACTGGAATATTACCATCTGTGTATTAGTGATGACATCTAATTTAATAATTAACAGGAATATTATCCTCTGTGTATTTGTGATGACATCTAATTTAACAATTAACTGGAATATTATCCCCTGTGTATTAGTGATGACATCTAATTTAACAATTAACTGGAATATTATCCCCTGTGCATTAGAGATGACATCTAATTTAACAATTAACTGGAATATTATCACCTGTGTATTTGTGATGACATCTAATTTAACAATTAACTGGATTATTATCCCCTGTGTATTAGTGATGACATCAAATTTAACAGTTAACTGGAATATTATCCCCTGTGGATTTTTGATAACACCTAATTGAACAATTAACTGGAATATTATCACCTTTGAATTCGCGATGACATCTAATTTAACAATTAACTGGAATATTATCCCCTGTGTATTTGTGATGACGTCTAATTTAACAATTAACTGGAGTGTTGTCCCCTGTGTATTAGTGATGTCATCTAATTTAACAATTAACTGGAATATTATCCCCTGTGCATTAGTGATGACATCTAATTTAAAAATTATCGGGAATATTATCGCCTGTGTATTAGTGATGACATCTAATTTAACAATTAACTGGAATATTATCCCCTGTGTATTTGTGATGACATCTAATTTAACAATTAACTGGAATATTTTCCCCTGTGTATTAGTGATGACATCTAATTTAACAATTAACTGGAATATTATCACCTGTGTATTTGTGATGACATCTAATTTAACAATTAACTGGAATATTATCCCCTGTGTATTAGTGATGACATCTAATTGAACAGTTAACTGGAATATTATCCCCTGTGTATTAGTGATAATATCTAATTGAACAATTAACTGGAATATTATCCCCCGTGTATTCGCGATGACATCTAATTGAACAATTAACTGGAGTATTGTCCCCTGTGTATTAGTGATGTCATCTAATTTAACAATTAACTGGAAAATTATCCCCTGTGTATTAGGGATGACATCAAATTTAACAGTTAACTGGAATATTATCCCCTGTGGATTTTTGATAACACCTAATTGAACAATTAACTGGAATATTATCACCTGTGTATTTGTGATGACATCTAATTTAACAATTAACTGGAATATTATCCCCTGTGTATTGGTGATGACATCTAATTTAACAGTTAACTGGAATATTATCCCCTGTGTATTAGTGATAATATCGAATTGAACAATTAACTGGAATATTATCCCCTGTGTATTTGTGATGACATCTAATTTAACAATTAACTCGAGTATTGTCCCCTGTGTATTAGTGATGTCATCTAATTTAACAATTAACTGGAAAATCATCCCCTGTGTATTAGGGATGACATCTAATTTAAACATTATCGGAAATATTATCCCCTGTGTATTAGTGATGACATCTAATTTAACAATTAACTGGAATATTATCCCCTGTGTATTTGTGATGACATCCAATTTAACAATTAACTGGAATATTTTCCCCTGTGTATTAGTGATGACATCTAATTTAACAATTAACTGGAATATTGTCACCTGTGTATTTGTGATGACATCTAATTTAACAATTAACTGGAATATTATCCCCTGTGTATTAGTGATGACATCTAATTTAACAGTTAACTGGAAAATTATCCTCTGTGTATTAGTGATGACATCTAATTTAAACAATTATCTGGAGTATTGTCCCCTGTGTATTAGTGATGTCATCTAATTTAACAATTAACTGGAAAATTATCCCCTGTGTATTAGTGACGACATCTAATTTAAACATTATCGGAAATATTATCCCCTGTGTATTAGTGATGACATCTAATTTAACAATTAACTGGAATATTATCCCCTGTGTATTTGTGATGACATCTAATTTAACAATTAACTGGAATATTATCCCCTGTGTATTTGTGATGACATCTAATTTAACAATTAACTGGAATATTCTCCCCTGTGTATTAGTGATGACATCTAATTGAACAATTAACTGGAATATTATCCTCTTTGCATTAGTGATGACATCTAATTTAACAATTAACTGGAATATTACGATCTGTGTATTAGTGATGACATCTAATTTAATAATTAACAGGAATATTATCCCCTGTGTATTTGTGATGACATCTAATTTAACAATTAACTGGAATATTATCCCCTGTGTATTAGTGATGACATCTAATTTAACAATTAACTGGAATATTATCCCCTGTGCATTAGAGATGACATCTAATTTAACAATTAACTGGAATATTATCACCTGTGTATTTGTGATGACATCTAATTTAACAATTAACTGGAATATTATCCCCTGTGTATTAGTGATGACATCTAATTTAACAGTTAACTGGAATATTATCCCCTGTGTATTAGTGATAATATCTAATTGAACAATTAACTGGAATATTATCCCCCGTGTATTCGCGATGACATCAAATTTAACAATTAACTGGAATATTATCCCCTGTGTATTTGTGATGACATCTAATTTAACAATTAACTGGAGTATTGTCCCCTGTGTATTAGTGATGTCATCTAATTTAACAATTAACTGGAAAATTATCCCCTGTGTATTAGGGATGACATCTAATTTAAACATTATCGGAAATATTATCCCCTGTGTATTAGTGATGACATCTAATTTAACAATTAACTGGAATATTATCCCCTGTGTATTTGTGATGACATCTAATTTAACAATTAACTGGAATATTATCCCCTGTGTACTTGTGATGACATCTAATTTAACAATTAACTGGAAAATTCTCCCCTGTGTATTAGTGATGACATCTAATTGAACAATTAACTGGAATATTATCCTCTTTGCATTAGTGATGACATCTAATTTAACAATTAACTGGAATATTACCATCTGTGTATTAGTGATGACATCTAATTTAACAATTAACAGGAATATTATCCCCTGTGTATTTGTGATGACATCTAATTTAACAAATAACTGGAATATTATCCCCTGTGTATTAGTGATGTCATCTAATTTAACAATTAACTGGAATCTTATTCCCTGTGTATTAGTGATGACATCTAATTTAACAATTAACTGGAAAATTATCCCCGGTGTATTAGTGATGACATCTAATTTTAACATTATCGGAAATATTATCACCTGTGTATTAGTGATGACATCTAATTGAACAATTTACTGGAATATTATCCCCTGTGTATTAGTGATGATATTTAATTTTACAATTAACTGGAATATTATCCCCTGTGTATGAGTGATGAATTCTAATTTAACAATTAACTGGAATATTAACCCCTGTGTATTAGTGATGACATCTAATTTAACAATTAACTGGAATATTATCCCCTGTGCATAATTGATGACATCTAATTTAACAATTAACTGGAATATTATCACCTGTGTTGTTGTGATGACATCTACTTTAACAATTAACTGAAATATTATCCCCTGTATATTAGTGATGACATCTAATTTAACAATTAACTGGAATATTATCCCCCATGTATTAGCGATGACATCTAATTTAACAATTAACTGGAATATTATCCCCTGTGTATTTGTGATGACATCTAATTTAACAATTATCCGGAATATTATCCCCTGTGTATTTGTGATGACATCTAATTTAACAATTAACTGGAATATTATCCCCTGTGTATTAGTGATGACATCTAATTTCACAATTAACTGGAATATTATCCCCTGTGTATTAGTGATGACATCTAATTTAACAATTAACAGGAATATTATCTCCTGTGTTTTTGTGATGACATCTAATTTAACAATTAACTGGAGTATTGTCCCCTGTGTATTAGTGATGACATCTAATTTAACAATTAACTGGAATATAATCCCCTGTGTATTAGTGATGGCATCTAATTTAAACATTATCGGAAATATTATCCCCTGTGTATTAGTGATGACATCTAATTTAACAATTAACTGGAGTATTATCCCCTGTGTATTAGTGATAACATCCAATTGAACAATTAACTGGAATATTATCCCCCGTGTATTCGCGATGACATCTAATTTAACAATTAACTGGAATATTATCCCCTGTGTATTTGTGATGACATCTAATTTAACAATTAACTGGAATATTATCCCCTGTGTATTAGTGATGACATCTAATTTAAACATTATCGGAAATATTATCCTCTTTGCATTAGTGATGACATCTAATTTAACTATTAACTGGAATATTACCACATGTGTATTAGTGATGACATCTAATTTAACAATTAACTGAAATATTAAACCCTGTGTATTTGTGATGACATCTAATTTAACAATTAACTGGAATATTATCCCCTGTGTATTAGTGATGACATTTAATTTAACAATTAACAGGAATATTATTCCCTGTGTATTAGTGATGACATCTAATTTAACAATCAACTGGAATATTATCCCCGGTGTGTTAGTGATGACATCTAATTTTAACATTATCGGAAATATTATCACCTGTGTATTACTGATGACATCTAATTGAACAATTTACTGGAATATATCCCCTGTGTATTAGTGATGATATTTAATTTAACAATTAACTGGAATATTATCCCCTTTGTCTTAGTGATGATATCTAATTTAACAATTAACTGGAATATTATCCCCTGTGTATTAGTGAGGACATCTAATTTAACAATCAACTGGAATATTATCCCCGGTGTGTTAGTGATGACATCTAATTTTAACATTATCGGAAATATTATCACCTGTGTATTACTGATGACATCTAATTGAACAATTTACTGGAATATTATCCCCTGTGTATTAGTGATGATATTTAATTTAACAATTAACTGGAATATTATCACCTGTGTATTAGTGATGACATCTTATTTAACAATTAACTGGAATATTATCACCTGTGTATTAGTGATGACATCTTATTTAACAATTAACTGGAATATTATCCCCTGTCTATTAGTGATGACATCTAATTTAACAATGAACCGGAATATTAAACCCTGTGTATTTGTGATGACATCTAATTTAACAATTAACAGGAATATTATCACCTGTGTATTAGTGATGACATCTAATTTAACAATTAACTGGAATATTATCCCCTGTGTATTAGTGATGACATCTAATTTAACAATTAACTGGAATATTATCCCCTTTGTATTAGTGATGACATCTAATTTAACAATGAACTGGAATATAAAACCCTGTGTATAAGTGATGACATCTAATTTAACAATTAACTGGAATATTATCCCCTGTGCATTAGAGATGACATTTAATTTAACAATTAACTGGAATATTATCACCTGTGTATTTGTGATGACATCTAATTTAACAATTAACTGGAATATTATCCCCTGTGTATTAGTGATGACATCTAATTTAACAATTAACTGGAATATTATCCCCTGTGTATTTGTGATGACATCTAATTTTACAATTAACCGGACTATTATCCCCTGTGTATTTGTGATGACATCTAATTTAACAATTAACTGGAATATTATCCCCTGTGTATTAGTGATGACATCTAATTTCACAATTAACTGGAATATTATCCCCTGTGTATTAGTGATGACATCTAATTTAACAATTAACTGGAATATTATCCCCTGTGTTTTTGTGATGACATCTAATTTAACAATTAACTGGAATATTATCCCCTGTGTATTAGTGATGACATCTAATTGAACAATTAACTGGAATATTATCCCCTGTGTTTTTGTGATGACATCTAATTTAACAATTAACTGGAATATTATCCCCTGTGTATTAGTGATGTTATTCAATTTAACTATTAACTGGAATATTAAACCCTGTGTATTCGTGATGACATCTAATTTAACAATTAACTGGAATATTATCCCCGGTGTATTAGTGATGACATCTAATTTAACAATGAACTGGAATATTAAACTCTGTGTATTAGTGATGACATCTAATTTAACAATTAACTGGAATATTATCACCTGTGTATTAGTGATGACATCTAATTTAACAATTAACTGGAATATTATCCCCTGTCTATTAGTGATGACATCTAATTTAACAATGAACTGGAATATTAAACCCTGTGTATTTGTGATGACACCTAATTTAACAATTAACAGGAATATTATCACCTGTGTATTAGTGATGACATCTAATTTAACAATTGACTGGAATATTATCACCTGTGTTTTTGTGATGACATCTACTTTAACAATTAACTGGAATATTATCCCCTGTGTATTAGTGATGACATCTAATATAACAATTAATTGGAATATTATCCCCCATGTATTAGCGATGACATCTAATTTAACAATTAACTGGAATATTATCCCCTTTGCATTTGTGATGACATCTAATTTAACAATTAACTGGAATATTATCCCCTGTGCATTAGTGATGACATCTAATTTCACAATTAACTGGAATATTATCCCCTGTGTATTAGTGATGACATCTAATTTAACAATTAACTGGAATATTATCCCCTGTGTTTTTGTGATGACATCTAATTTAACAATTAACTGGAGTATTATCCCCTGTGGATTAGTGATGACATCTAATTTAACAATTAACTGGAATATAATCCCCTGTGTATTAGTGATGGCATCTAATTTAAACATTATCGGAAATATTATCACCTGTGTATTAGTGATGACATCTAATTTAACAATTAACTGGAATATTACCATCTGTGTATTAGTGATGACATCTAATTTAACAATGAACTGGAATATTATCCCCTGTGTATTTGTGATGACATCTAATTTAACAATTAACTGGAATATTATCCCCTGTGTATTAGTGATGACATCTAATTTAACAATTAACTGGAATATTATCCCCTGTGTATTAGTGATGACATCTAATTTAACAATTAACTGGAATATTATCCCGGGTGTATTAGTGATGATATTCAATTTAACTATTAACTGGAATAGTAAACCCTGTGTATTCGTGATGACATCTAATTTAACAATTATCTGGAATATTATCCCCTGTGTATTAGTGATGACATCTAATTTAACAATGAACTGGAATATTAAACGCTGTGTATTAGTGATGACATCTAATTTAACAATTAACTGGAGTATTATCACCTGTGTATTAGTGATGACATCTAATTAAACAATTAACTGGAATATTATCCCCTGTCTATTCGTGATGACATCTAATTTAACAATGAACTGGAATATTAAACCCTGTGTATTTGTGATGACATCTATTTTAACAATTAACAGGAATATTATCACCTGTGTATTAGTGATGACATCTAATTTAACAATTAACTGGAATATTATCCCCTGTGTGTTAGTGATGACATCTAATTTAACAATTAACTGGAATATTATCCCCTTTGTATTAGTGATGACATCTAATTTAACAATGAACTGGAATATTATCACCTGTGTATTAGTGATGACATCTAATTTAACAATTAACTGGAATATTATCCCCTGTGTGTTAGTGATGACATCTAATTTAACAATTAACTGGAATATTATCCCCTTTGTATTAGTGATGACATCTAATTTAACAATGAACTGGAATATAAAACCCTGTGTATAAGTGATGACATCTAATTTAACAATTAACTGGAATATTATCCCCTGTGCATTAGAGATGACATCTAATTTAACAATTAACTGGAATATTATCACCTGTGTTTTTGTGATGACATTTAATTTAACAATTAACTGGAGTATTGTCCCCTGTGTATTAGTGATGTCATCTAATTTAACAATTAACTGCAATATTATCCCTGTGTATTAGTGATAACATCTAATTGAACAATTAACTGGAATATTATCCCCCGTGTATTTGTGATGACATCTAATTTAACAATTAACTGGAATATTATCCCCTGTGTATTTGTGATGACATCTAATTTAACAATTAACTGGAATATTATCCCCTGTGTATTTGTGATGACATCTAATTTAACAATTAACTGGAATATTTTCCCCTGTGTATTCGTGATGACATCTAATTGAACAATTAACTGGAATATTATCCTCTTTGTATTAGTGTTGACATTTAATTTAACAATTAACTGGAATATTCCCCTCTGTGTATTAGTGATGACATCTAATTTAACAATTAACTGGAATATTATCCCCTGTGTATTAGTGATGACATCTAATTTAACAATTAACTGGAATATTATCCCCTGTGTATTAGTGATGACATCTAATTTAACAATTAACTGGAATATTATCCCCTGTGTATTAGTGATGACAACTAATTTAACAATGAACTGGAATATTATCCCCTGTGTATTAGTGATGATATCTAATTTAACAATGAACTGGAATATTAAACCTTGTGTATTAGTGATGACATCTAATTTAACAATTAACTGGAATATTATCACCTGTGTATTTGTGATGACATCTAATTTAACAATTAACTGGAATATTATCCCCTGTGTATTAGTGATGACATCTAATTTAACAGTTAACTGGAATATTATCCCCTGTGTCTTAGTGATAACATCTAATTGAACAAATAACTGGAATATTATCCCCCGTGTATTCGCGATGACATCTAATTGAACAATTAACTGGAATATTATCCCCTGTGTATTTGTAATGACATCTAATTTAACAATTAACTGGAGTATTGTCCCCTGTGTATTCGTGATGTCATCTAATTTAACAGTTATCTGGAATATTATCCCCTGTGTATTAGTGATGACATCTAATTTAAACATTATCGGAAATATTATCCCCTATGTATTAGTGATGACATCTAATTTAACAATTAACTGGAATATTATCCCCTGTGTATTTGTGATGACATCTAATTTAACAATTAACTGGAATATTATCCCCTGTGTATTAGTGATGACATCTACTTTAACAATTAACTGGAAAATTATCCCCTGTGTATTAGTGATGACATCTAATTTAACAATTAACAGGAATATTAAACCCTGTGTATTCGTGATGACATCTAATTTAACAATGAACTGGAATATTAAACACTGTGTATTAGTGATGACATCTAATTTAACAATTAACTGGAATATTATCCCCTTTGTATTAGTGATGACATCTAATTTAACAATGAACTGGAATATAAAACCCTGTGTATAAGTGATGACATCTAATTTAACAATTAACTGGAATATTATCCCCTGTGCATTAGAGATGACATCTAATTTAACAATTAACTGGAATATAATCACCTGTGTTTTTGTGATGACATTTAATTTAACAATTAACTGGAATATTATCCCCTGTGTATTAGTGATGACATCTAATTTAACAGTTAACTGGAATATTATCCCCTGTGTATTAGTGATAACATCTAATTGAACAATTAACTGGAATATTATCCCCCGTGTATTCGCGATGACATCTAATTTAACAATTAACTGGAATATTATCCCCTGTGTATTTGTGATGACATCTAATTTAACAATTAACTGGAGTATTGTCCCCTGTGCATTAGTGATGTCATCTAATTTAACAATTAACTGGAATATTATCCCTGTGTATTAGTGATGACATCTAATTTAAACATTATCGGAAATATTACCCCTTGTGTATTCGTGATGACATCCAATTTAACAATTAACTGGAATATTATCCCCTGTATATTTGTGATGACATCTAATTTAACAATTAACTGGAATATTATCCCCTGTGTATTAGTGATGACATCTAAATTAACAATTAACTGGAATATTATCCCCTGTGTATTAGTGATGACATCTAATTTAACAATTAACTGGAATATTAAACCCTGTGTATTAGTGATGACATCTAATTTAACAACTAACTGGAATATTATCACCTGTGTATTAGTGATGACATCTAATTTAACAATGAACTGGAATATTAAACCCTGTGTATTGGTGATGACATCTAATTTAACAATTAACTGGAATATTATCCCGTGTGCATTAGAGATGACATCTAACTTAACAGTTAACTGGAATATTATCCCCTGTGTATTAGTGATAACATCTAATTGAACAATTAACTGGAATATTATCCCCCGTGTATTTGTGATGACATCTAATTTAACAATTAACTGGAATATTATCCCCTGTGTATTTGTGATGACATCTAATTTAACAATTAACTGGAATATTATCCCCTGTGTATTTGTGATGACATCTAATTTAACAATTAACTGGAATATTTTCCCCTGTGTATTCGTGATGACATCTAATTGAACAATTAACTGGAATATTATCCTCTTTGTATTAGTGTTGACATTTAATTTAACAATTAACTGGAATATTACCCTCTGTGTATTAGTGATGACATCTAATTTAACAATTAACTGGAATATTATCCCCTGTGTATTAGTGATGACATCTAATTTAACAATTAACTGGAATATTATCCCCTGTGTATTAGTAGTGACATCTAATTTAACAATTAACTGGAATATTATCCCCTGTGTATTAGTGATGACATCTAATTTAACAATGAACTGGAATATTATCCCCTGTGTATTAGTGATGATATCTAATTTAACAATGAACTGGAATATTAAACCTTGTGTATTAGTGATGACATCTAATTTAACAATTAACTGGAATATTATCACCTGTGTATTTGTGATGACATCTAATTTAACAATTAACTGGAATATTATCCCCTGTGTATTAGTGATGACATCTAATTTAACAGTTAACTGGAATATTATCCCCTGTGTCTTAGTGATAACATCTAATTGAACAAATAACTGGAATATTATCCCCCGTGTATTCGCGATGACATCTAATTGAACAATTAACTGGAATATTATCCCCTGTGTATTTGTAATGACATCTAATTTAACAATTAACTGGAGTATTGTCCCCTGTGTATTCGTGATGTCATCTAATTTAACAGTTATCTGGAATATTATCCCCTGTGTATTAGTGATGACATCTAATTTAAACAATATCGGAAATATTATCCCCTGTGTATTAGTGATGACATCTAATTTAACAATTAACTGGAATATTATCCCCTGTGTATTTGTGATGACATCTAATTTAACAATTAACTGGAATATTATCCCCTGTGTATTAGTGATGACATCTACTTTAACAATTAACTGGAAAATTATCCCCTGTGTATTAGTGATGACATCTAATTTAACAATTAACTGGAATATTAAACCCTGTGTATTCGTGATGACATCTAATTTAACAATGAACTGGAATATTAAACACTGTGTATTAGTGATGACATCTAATTTAACAATTAACTGGAATATTATCCCCTGTGCATTAGAGATGACATCTAATTTAACAATTAACTGGAATATTATCACCTGTGTATTTGTGATGACATCTAATTTAACAATTAACTGGAATATTATCCCCTGTGTATTAGTGATGACATCTAATTTAACAGTTAACTGGAATATTATCCCCTGTGTATTAGTGATAACATCTAATTGAACAATTAACTGGAATATTATCCCCCGTGGATTCGCGATGACATCTAATTTAACAATTAACTGGAATATTATCCCCTCTGTATTTGTGATGACATCTAATTTAACAATTAACTGGAGTATTGTCCCCTGTGTATTAGTGATGTCATCTAAATTAACAATTAACTGGAATATTATCCCCTGTGTATTAGTGATGACATCTAATTTAATCATTATCGGAAATATTATCCCCTGTGTATTAGTGATGACATCTAATTTAACAATTAACTGGAATATTATCCCCTGTGTATTTGTGATGACATCTAATTTAACAATTAACTGGAATATTATCCCCTGTGTATTTGTGATGACATCTAATTTAACAATTAACTGGAATATTTTCCCCTGTGTATTAGTGATGACATCTAATTGAACAATTAACTGGAATATTATCCTCTTTGTATTAGTGATGACATCTAATTTAACAATTAACTGGAATATTATCCCCTGTGTATTAGTGATGACATCCAATTTAACAATTAACTGGAATATTAAACCCTGTGTATTCGTGATGACATCTAATTTAACAATTAACTGGAATATTATCCACTGTGCATTAGAGATGACATCTAATTTAACAATTAACTGAAATATTTAGCCCTGTGTATTAGTGATGACATCTATTTTAACAATTAAGTTGAATATTATCCCCTGTGTATTAGTGATGACATTTAATTTAACAATTAACTGGAATAATAAACCCTGTGTATTAGTGATGACATCTAATTTAAACATTATCGGAAATATTAACCCCTGTGTATCTGTGATGACATCTAATTTAAAAATTAACTTGAATATTATCCTCGGTGTATTAGTGATGACATCTAATTTAACAATTAACTGGAATATTATCCCCTGTGTATTAGTGATGACATCTAATTTAACAATTAGGTGGAATATTAAACCCTGTGTATTAGTGATGACATCTAATTTAACAATTAACTGGAATATTATCCCCTGTGCATTAATGATGACATCTAATTTAACAATTAACTGGAATATTAAACCCTGTGTATTAGTGATGACATCTAATTTTACAATTAACTGGAATATTAAATCAAGTGTGTTAGTGATGACATCTAATTTAACAATTAACTGGAATATTATCCCCTGTGTATTAGTGATGACATCTAATTTAACAATTAACTGAAATATTAAACCCTGTGTATTAGTGATGACATCTACTTTAACAATTAACTGGAATATTATCCCCTGTGTATTAGTGATGACATCTAATTTAACAATTAACTGGAACATTAAACCCTGTGTATTAGTGATGACATCTAATTTAACAATTAACTGGAATATTAAACACTGTGTATTAGTGTTGACATCTAATTTAACAATTAACTGGAATATTATCCCCTGTGCATTAGAGATGACATCTAATTTAACAATTAACTGGAACATTATCATCTGTGTATTAGTGATGACATCTAATTTAACAATTAACTGGAATATTATCCCCCGTGTATTTGTGATGACATCTAATTTAACAATTAACTGGAATATTATCCCCTGTGTATTTGTGATGACATCTAATTTAACAATTAACTGGAATATTATCCCCTGTGTATTTGTGATGACATCTAATTTAACAATTAACTGGAATATTTTCCCCTGTGTATTCGTGATGACATCTAATTGAACAATTAACTGGAATATTATCCTCTTTGTATTAGTGTTGACATTTAATTTAACAATTAACTGGAATATTACCCTCTGTGTATTAGTGATGACATCTAATTTAACAATTAACTGGAATATTATCCCATGTGTATTAGTGATGACATCTAATTTAACAATTAACTGGAATATTATCCCCTGTGTATTAGTGATGACATCTAATTTAACAATTAACTGGAATATTATCCCCTGTGTATTAGTGATGACATCTAATTTAACAATGAACTGGAATATTATCCCCTGTGTATTAGTGATGACATCTAATTTAACAATTAACTGGAATATTATCACCTGTGTATTTGTGATGACATCTAATTTAACAATTAACTGGAATATTATCCCCTGTGTATTAGTGATGACATCTAATTTAACAGTTAACTGGAATATTATCCCCTGTGTCTTAGTGATAACATCTAATTGAACAAATAACTGGAATATTATCCCCCGTGTATTCGCGATGACATCTAATTGAACAATTAACTGGAATATTATCCCCTGTGTATTTGTAATGACATCTAATTTAACAATTAACTGGAGTATTGTCCCCTGTGTATTCGTGATGTCATCTAATTTAACAGTTATCTGGAATATTATCCCCTGTGTATTAGTGATGACATCTAATTTAAACAATATCGGAAATATTATCCCCTGTGTATTAGTGATGACATCTAATTTAACAATTAACTGGAATATTATCCCCTGTGTATTTGTGATGACATCTAATTTAACAATTAACTGGAATATTATCCCCTGTGTATTAGTGATGACATCTACTTTAACAATTAACTGGAAAATTATCCCCTGTGTATTAGTGATGACATCTAATTTAACAATTAACTGGAATATTAAACCCTGTGTATTAGTGATGACATCTAATTTAACAATTAACTGGAATATTATCCCCTGTGCATTAGAGATGACATCTAATTTAACAATTAACTGGAATATTATCACCTGTGTATTTGTGATGACATCTAATTTAACAATTAACTGGAATATTATCCCCTGTGTATTAGTGATGACATCTAATTTAACAGTTAACTGGAATATTATCCCCTGTGTTTTAGTGATAACATCTAATTGAACAATTAACTGGAATATTATCCCCCGTGTATTCGCGATGACATCTAATTTAACAATTAACTGGAATATTATCCCCTCTGTATTTGTGATGACATCTAATTTAACAATTAACTGGAGTATTGTCCCCTGTGTATTAGTGATGTCATCTAAATTAACAATTAACTGGAATATTATCCCCTGTGTATTAGTGATGACATCTAATTTAATCATTATCGGAAATATTATCCCCTGTGTATTAGTGATGACATCTAATTTAACAATTAACTGGGATATTATCCCCTGTGTATTTGTGATGACATCTAATTTAACAATTAACTGGAATATTATCCCCTGTGTATTTGTGATGACATCTAATTTAACAATTAACTGGAATATTTTCCCCTGTGTATTAGTGATGACATCTAATTGAACAATTAACTGGAATATTATCCTCTTTGTATTAGTGATGACATCTAATTTAACAATTAACTGGAATATTATCCCCTGTGTATTAGTGATGACATCTAATTTAACAATTAACTGGAATATTAAACCCTGTGTATTCGTGATGACATCTAATTTAACAATTAACTGGAATATTATCCACTGTGCATTAGAGATGACATCTAATTAAACAATTAACTGAAATATTTAGCCCTGTGTATTAGTGATGACATCTATTTTAACAATTAAGTGGAATATTATCCCCTGTGTATTAGTGATGACATTTAATTTAACAATTAACTGGAATAATAAACCCTGTGTATTAGTGATGACATCTAATTTAAACATTATCGGAAATATTAACCCCTGTGTATCTGTGATGACATCTAATTTAAAAATTAACTTGAATATTATCCTCGGTGTATTAGTGATGACATCTAATTTAACAATTAACTGGAATATTATCCCCTGTGTTTTAGTGATGACATCTCATTTAACAATTAGCTGGAATATTAAACCCT
Organism: Heterodontus francisci; assembly: GCF_036365525.1. Lineage (NCBI taxonomy): Eukaryota > Metazoa > Chordata > Chondrichthyes > Heterodontiformes > Heterodontidae > Heterodontus > Heterodontus francisci. Next base: position 389,725 of record NW_027141923.1, read on the forward strand.
GTGTATTAGTGATGACATCTAATTTAACAATTAACTGGAATATTATCCCCTGTGCATTAATGATGACATCTAATTTAACAATTAACTGGAATATTAAACCCTGTGTATTAGTGATGACATCTAATTTTACAATTAACTGGAATATTAAATCAAGTGTGTTAGTGATGACATCTAATTTAACAATTAACTGGAATATTATCCCCTGTGTATTAGTGATGACATCTAATTTAACAATTAACTGAAATATTAAACCCTGTGTATTAGTGATGACATATACTTTAACAATTAACTGGAATATTATCCCCTGTGTATTAGTGATGACATCTAATTTAACAATTAACTGGAACATTAAACCCTGTGTATTAGTGATGACATCTAATTTAACAATTAACTGGAATATTAAACACTGTGTATTAGTGTTGACATCTAATTTAACAATTAACTGGAATATTATCCCCTGTGCATTAGAGATGACATCTAATTTAACAATTAACTGGAACATTATCCTCTGTGTATTAGTGATGACATCTAATTTAACAATTAACTGGAATATTATCCTCTGTGTATTAGTGATGACATCTAATTTAACAATTAACTGGAATATTATCACCTGTGTATTAGTGATGACATCTAATTTAACAATTAACTGGAATATAATCCCCTGTGTATTCGTGATGACATCTAATTTAACAATTAACTGGAATATTAAACCCTGTGTATTAGTGATGACATCTAATTAAACAATTAACTGGAATATTATCCCCTGTGAATTAGTGATGACAATAAATTTAACAGTTAACTGGAATATTATCCCCTGTGTATTAGTGATGACATCTAATTTAACAATTAACTGGAATATTATCCCCTGTGCATTAGAGATGACATCTAATTTAACAATTAACTGGAATATTATCCTCTGTGTATTAGTGATGACATCTAATTTAACAATTAACTGGAATATTATCCTCTGTGTATTAGTGATGACATCTAATTTAACAATTAACTGGAATATTATCCCCTGTGTATTTGTGATGACATCTAATTTAACAATTAACTGCAATATTTTCCCCTGTGTATTAGTGATGACATCTAACTGAACAATTAACTGGAATATTATCCTCTTTGTATTAGTGATGACATCTAATTTAACAATTAACTGGAATATTATCACCTGTGTATTAGTGATGACATCTAATTTAACAATTAACTGGAATATTAAACCCTGTGTATTCGTGATGACATCTAATTTAACAATTAACTGGAATATTATCCATTGTGCATTAGAGATGACATCTAATTTAACAATTAACTGAAATATTAAACCCTGTGTATTCGTGATGACATCTATTTTAACAATTAAGTGGAATATTATCCCCTGTGTATTAGTGATGACATCTAATTTAACAATTAACTGGAATAATAAACCCTGTGTATTAGTGATGACATCTAATTTAAACATTATCGGAAATATTAACCCCTGTGTATCTGTGATGACATCTAATTTAAAAATTAACTTGAATATTATCCTCGGTGTATTAGTGATGACATCTAATTTAACAATTAACTGGAATATTATCCCCTGTGTATTAGTGATGACATCTAATTTAACAATTAGCTGGAATATTAAACCCTGTGTATTAGTGATGACATCTAATTTAACAATTAACTGGAATATTATCCCCTGTGTATTAGTGATGACATCTAATTTAACAATTAGCTGGAATATTAAACCCTGTGTATTAGTGATGACATCTAATTTAACAATTAACTGGAATATTATCCCCTGTGCATTAATGATGACATCTAATTTAACAATTAACTGGAATATTAAACCCTGTGTATTAGTGATGACATCTAATTTTACAATTAACTGGAATATTAAATCAAGTGTGTTAGTGATGACATCTAATTTAACAATTAACTGGAATATTATCCCCTGTGTATTAGTGATGACATCTAATTTAACAATTAACTGAAATATTAAACCCTGTGTATTAGTGATGACATCTACTTTAACAATTAACTGGAATATTATCCCCTGTGTATTAGTGATGACATCTAATTTAACAATTAACTGGAACATTAAACCCTGTGTATTAGTGATGACATCTAATTTAACAATTAACTGGAATATTAAACACTGTGTATTAGTGTTGACATCTAATTTAACAATTAACTGGAATATTATCCCCTGTGCATTAGAGATGACATCTAATTTAACAATTAACTGGAACATTATCCTCTGTGTATTAGTGATGACATCTAATTTAACAATCAACTGGAATATTATCCTCTGTGTATTAGTGATGACATCTAATTTAACAATTAACTGGAATATTATCACCTGTGTATTAGTGATGACATCTAATTTAACAATTAACTGGAATATAATCCCCTGTGTATTCGTGATGACATCTAATTTAACAATTAACTGGAATATTAAACCCTGTGTATTAGTGATGACATCTAATTTAACAATTAACTGGAATATTATCCCCTGTGAATTAGTGATGACAATAAATTTAACAGTTAACTGGAATATTATCCCCTGTGTATTAGTGATGACATCTAATTTAACAATTAACTGGAATATTATCCCCTGTGCATTAGAGATGACATCTAATTTAACAATTAACTGGAATATTATCCTCTGTGTATTAGTGATGACATCTAATTTAACAATTAACTGGAATATTATCCTCTGTGTATTAGTGATGACATCTAATTTAACAATTAACTGGAATATTATCCCCTGTGTATTTGTGATGACATCTAATTTAACAATTAACTGCAATATTTTCCCCTGTGTATTAGTGATGACATCTAACTGAACAATTAACTGGAATATTATCCTCTTTGTATTAGTGATGACATCTAATTTAACAATTAACTGGAATATTATCACCTGTGTATTAGTGATGACATCTAATTTAACAATTAACTGGAATATTAAACCCTGTGTATTCGTGATGACATCTAATTTAACAATTAACTGGAATATTATCCACTGTGCATTAGAGATGACATCTAATTTAACAATTAACTGAAATATTAAACCCTGTGTATTCGTGATGACATCTATTTTAACAATTAAGTGGAATATTATCCCCTGTGTATTAGTGATGACATCTAATTTAACAATTAACTGGAATAATAAACCCTGTGTATTAGTGATGACATCTAATTTAAACATTATCGGAAATATTAACCCCTGTGTATCTGTGATGACATCTAATTTAAAAATTAACTTGAATATTATCCTCGGTGTATTAGTGATGACATCTAATTTAACAATTAACTGGAATATTATCCCCTGTGTATTAGTGATGACATCTAATTTAACAATTAGCTGGAATATTAAACCCTGTGTATTAGTGATGACATCTAATTTAACAATTAACTGGAATATTATCCCCTGTGCATTAATGATGACACCTAATTTAACAATTAACTGGAATATTAAACCCTGTGTATTAGTGATGACATCTAATTTTACAATTAACTGGAATATTAAATCAAGTGTGTTAGTGATGACATCTAATTTAACAATTAACTGGAATATTATCCCCTGTGTATTAGTGATGACATCTAATTTAACAATTAACTGAAATATTAAACCCTGTGTATTAGTGATGACATCTACTTTAACAATTAACCGGAATATTATCCCCTGTGTATTAGTGATGACATCTAATTTAACAATTAACTGGAACATTAAACCGTGTGTATTAGTGATGACATCTAATTTAACAATTAACTGGAATATTAAACACTGTGTATTAGTGTTGACATCTAATTTAACAATTAATTGGAATATTATCCCCTGTGCATTAGAGATGACATCTAATTTAACAATTAACTGGAATATTATCCTCTGTGTATTAGTGATGACATCTAATTTAACAATTAACTGGAATATTATCCTCTGTGTATTAGTGATGACATCTAATTTAACAATTAACTGGAATATTATCACCTGTGTATTTGTGATGACATCTAATTTAACAATTAACTGGAATATAATCCCCTGTGTATTCGTGATGACATCTAAGTTAACAATTAACTGGAATATTAAACCCTGTGTATTAGTGATGACATCTAATTTAACAATTAACTGGAATATTATCCCCTGTGAATTAGTGATGACAATAAATTTAACAATTAACTGGAATATTATCCCCTGTGTATTAGTGATGACATCTAATTTAACAATTAACTGGAATATTAAAACCTGTGTATTCGCGATGACATCTAATTGAACAATTAACTGGAATATTATCCCCTGTGTATTTGTAATGACATCTAATTTAACAATTAACTGGAGTATTGTCCCCTGTGTATTCGTGATGTCATCTAATTTAACAGTTATCTGGAATATTATCCCCTGTGTATTAGTGATGACATCTAATTTAAACAATATCGGAAATATTATCCCCTGTGTATTAGTGATGACATCTAATTTAACAATTAACTGGAATATTATCCCCTGTGTATTTGTGATGACATCTAATTTAACAATTAACTGGAATATTATCCCCTGTGTATTAGTGATGACATCTACTTTAACAATTAACTGGAAAATTATCCCCTGTGTATTAGTGATGACATCTAATTTAACAATTAACTGGAATATTAAACCCTGTGTATTCGTGATGACATCTAATTTAACAATGAACTGGAATATTAAACACTGTGTATTAGTGATGACATCTAATTTAACAATTAACTGGAATATTATCCCCTGTGCATTAGAGATGACATCTAATTTAACAATTAACTGGAATATTATCACCTGTGTATTTGTGATGACATCTAATTTAACAATTAACTGGAATATTATCCCCTGTGTATTAGTGATGACATCTAATTTAACAGTTAACTGGAATATTATCCCCTGTGTATTAGTGATAACATCTAATTGAACAATTAACTGGAATATTATCCCCCGTGTATTCGCGATGACATCTAATTTAACAATTAACTGGAATATTATCCCCTCTGTATTTGTGATGACATCTAATTTAACAATTAACTGGAGTATTGTCCCCTGTGTATTAGTGATGTCATCTAAATTAACAATTAACTGGAATATTATCCCCTGTGTATTAGTGATGACATCTAATTTAATCATTATCGGAAATATTATCCCCTGTGTATTAGTGATGACATCTAATTTAACAATTAACTGGAATATTATCCCCTGTGTATTTGTGATGACATCTAATTTAACAATTAACTGGAATATTATCCCCTGTGTATTTGTGATGACATCTAATTTAACAATTAACTGGAATATTTTCCCCTGTGTATTAGTGATGACATCTAATTGAACAATTAACTGGAATATTATCCTCTTTGTATTAGTGATGACATCTAATTTAACAATTAACTGGAATATTATCCCCTGTGTATTAGTGATGACATCTAATTTAACAATTAACTGGAATATTAAACCCTGTGTATTCGTGATGACATCTAATTTAACAATTAACTGGAATATTATCCACTGTGCATTAGAGATGACATCTAATTAAACAATTAACTGAAATATTTAGCCCTGTGTATTAGTGATGACATCTATTTTAACAATTAAGTGGAATATTATCCCCTGTGTATTAGTGATGACATTTAATTTAACAATTAACTGGAATAATAAACCCTGTGTATTAGTGATGACATCTAATTTAAACATTATCGGAAATATTAACCCCTGTGTATCTGTGATGACATCTAATTTAAAAATTAACTTGAATATTATCCTCGGTGTATTAGTGATGACATCTAATTTAACAATTAACTGGAATATTATCCCCTGTGTATTAGTGATGACATCTAATTTAACAATTAGCTGGAATATTAAACCCTGTGTATTAGTGATGACATCTAATTTAACAATTAACTGGAATATTATCCTCTTTGTATTAGTGATGACATCTAATTTAACAATTAACTGAAATATTAAACCCTGTGTATTAGTGATGACATCTACTTTAACAATTAACTGGAATATTATCCCCTGTGTATTAGTGATGACATCTAATTTAACAATTAACTGGAAAATTAAACCCTGTGTATTAGTGATGACATCTAATTTAACAATTAACTGGAATATTAAACACTGTGTATTAGTGTTGACATCTAATTTAACAATTAACTGGAATATTATCCCCTGTGCATTAGAGATGACATCTAATTTAACAATTAACTGGAACATTATCCTCTGTGTATTAGTGATGACATCTAATTTAACAATTAACTGGAATATTATCCTCTGTGTATTAGTGATGACATCTAATTTAACAATTAACTGGAATATTATCACCTGTGTATTAGTGATGACATCTAATTTAACAATTAACTGGAATATAATCCCCTGTGTATTCGTGATGACATCTAATTTAACAATTAACTGGAATATTAAACCCTGTGTATTAGTGATGACATCTAATTTAACAATTAACTGGAATATTATCCCCTGTGAATTAGTGATGACAATAAATTTAACAGTTAACTGGAATATTATCCCCTGTGTATTAGTGATGACATCTAATTTAACAATTAACTGGAATATTATCCCCTGTGCATTAGAGATGACATCTAATTTAACAATTAACTGGAATATTATCCTCTGTGTATTAGTGATGACATCTAATTTAACAATTAACTGGAATATTATCCTCTGTGTATTAGTGATGACATCTAATTTAACAATTAACTGGAATATTATCCCCTGTGTATTTGTGATGACATCTAATTTAACAATTAACTGCAATATTTTCCCCTGTGTATTAGTGATGACATCTAACTGAACAATTAACTGGAATATTATCCTCTTTGTATTAGTGATGACATCTAATTTAACAATTAACTGGAATATTATCACCTGTGTATTAGTGATGACATCTAATTTAACAATTAACTGGAATATTAAACCCTGTGTATTCGTGATGACATCTAATTTAACAATTAACTGGAATATTATCCACTGTGCATTAGAGATGACATCTAATTTAACAATTAACTGAAATATTAAACCCTGTGTATTCGTGATGACATCTATTTTAACAATTAAGTGGAATATTATCCCCTGTGTATTAGTGATGACATCTAATTTAACAATTAACTGGAATAATAAACCCTGTGTATTAGTGATGACATCTAATTTAAACATTATCGGAAATATTAACCCCTGTGTATCTGTGATGACATCTAATTTAAAAATTAACTTGAATATTATCCTCGGTGTATTAGTGATGACATCTAATTTAACAATTAACTGGAATATTATCCCCTGTGTATTAGTGATGACATCTAATTTAACAATTAGCTGGAATATTAAACCCTGTGTATTAGTGATGACATCTAATTTAACAATTAACTGGAATATTATCCCCTGTGCATTAATGATGACATCTAATTTAACAATTAACTGGAATATTAAACCCTGTGTATTAGTGATGACATCTAATTTTACAATTAACTGGAATATTAAATCAAGTGTGTTAGTGATGACATCTAATTTAACAATTAACTGGAATATTATCCCCTGTGTATTAGTGATGACATCTAATTTAACAATTAACTGAAATATTAAACCCTGTGTATTAGTGATGACATCTACTTTAACAATTAACCGGAATATTATCCCCTGTGTATTAGTGATGACATCTAATTTAACAATTAACTGGAACATTAAACCCTGTGTATTAGTGATGACATCTAATTTAACAATTAACTGGAATATTAAACACTGTGTATTAGTGTTGACATCTAATTTAACAATTAATTGGAATATTATCCCCTGTGCATTAGAGATGACATCTAATTTAACAATTAACTGGAATATTATCCTCTGTGTATTAGTGATGACATCTAATTTAACAATTAACTGGAATATTATCCTCTGTGTATTAGTGATGACATCTAATTTAACAATTAACTGGAATATTATCACCTGTGTATTTGTGATGACATCTAATTTAACAATTAACTGGAATATAATCCCCTGTGTATTCGTGATGACATCTAAGTTAACAATTAACTGGAATATTAAACCCTGTGTATTAGTGATGACATCTAATTTAACAATTAACTGGAATATTATCCCCTGTGAATTAGTGATGACAATAAATTTAACAATTAACTGGAATATTATCCCCTGTGTATTAGTGATGACATCTAATTTAACAATTAACTGGAATATTAAAACCTGTGTATTTGTGATGACATCTAATTTAACAATTAACTGGAATATTTTCCCCTGTGTATTAGTGACGACATCTAATTTAACCATTAACTGGAATATTATCCCCTGTGTATTAGTGATGACATCTAATTTAACAATTAACTGGAATATTAAACCCTGTGTATTAGTGATGACATCTAATTTAACAATTAACTGGAATATTAAACCCAGTGTATTAGTGATGACATCTAATTTAACAATTAACTGGAATATTATCCCCTGTGTATTAGTGATGACATCTAATTTAACAATTATCTGAAATATTAAACCCTGTGTATTAGTGATGACATCTAATTTAACAATTAACAGGAATATTATCCCCTGTGTATTGGTGATGACATCTAATTTAACAATTAACTGGAATATTATCCCCTGTGTATTGGTGATGACATCTCATTTAACAATTAACAGGAATATTAAACCCTGTGTATTAGCGATGACATCTAATTTAACAATTAACTGGAATATTATCCCCTGTGTATTCGTGATGACATCTAACTTAACAATTAACTGGATTATTATCCCCGGTGTATCAGTGATGACATCTAATTTAACAATTAACTGGAATATTCAACCCTGTGTATTAGTGATGACATCTAATTTAACCATTAACTGGAATATTATCCCCTGTGCATTAATGATGACATCTAATTTAACAATTAACTGGAATATTAAACCCTGTGTATTAGTGATGACATCTAATTTTACAATTAACTGGAATATTAAATCAAGTGTGTTAGTGATGACATCTAATTTAACAATTAACTGGAATATTATCCCCTGTGTATTAGTGATGACATCTAATTTAACAATTAACTGAAATATTAAACCCTGTGTATTAGTGATGACATCTACTTTAACAATTAACCGGAATATTATCCCCTGTGTATTAGTGATGACATCTAATTTAACAATTAACTGGAACATTAAACCCTGTGTATTAGTGATGACATCTAATTTAACAATTAACTGGAATATTAAACACTGTGTATTAGTGTTGACATCTAATTTAACAATTAATTGGAATATTATCCCCTGTGCATTAGAGATGACATCTAATTTAACAATTAACTGGAATATTATCCTCTGTGTATTAGTGATGACATCTAATTTAACAATTAACTGGAATATTATCCTCTGTGTATTAGTGATGACATCTAATTTAACAATTAACTGGAATATTATCACCTGTGTATTTGTGATGACATCTAATTTAACAATTAACTGGAATATAATCCCCTGTGTATTCGTGATGACATCTAAGTTAACAATTAACTGGAATATTAAACCCTGTGTATTAGTGATGACATCTAATTTAACAATTAACTGGAATATTATCCCCTGTGAATTAGTGATGACAATAAATTTAACAATTAACTGGAATATTATCCCCTGTGTATTAGTGATGACATCTAATTTAACAATTAACTGGAATATTAAAACCTGTGTATTTGTGATGACATCTAATTTAACAATTAACTGGAATATTTTCCCCTGTGTATTAGTGACGACATCTAATTTAACCATTAACTGGAATATTATCCCCTGTGTATTAGTGATGACATCTAATTTAACAATTAACTGGAATATTAAACCCTGTGTATTAGTGATGACATCTAATTTAACAATTAACTGGAATATTAAACCCAGTGTATTAGTGATGACATCTAATTTAACAATTAACTGGAATATTATCCCCTGTGTATTAGTGATGACATCTAATTTAACAATTATCTGAAATATTAAACCCTGTGTATTAGTGATGACATCTAATTTAACAATTAACAGGAATATTATCCCCTGTGTATTGGTGATGACATCTAATTTAACAATTAACTGGAATATTATCCCCTGTGTATTGGTGATGACATCTCATTTAACAATTAACAGGAATATTAAACCCTGTGTATTAGCGATGACATCTAATTTAACAATTAACTGGAATATTATCCCCTGTGTATTCGTGATGACATCTAACTTAACAATTAACTGGATTATTATCCCCGGTGTATCAGTGATGACATCTAATTTAACAATTAACTGGAATATTCAACCCTGTGTATTAGTGTTGACATCTAATTTAACCATTAACTGGAATATTATCCCCTGTGCATTAGAGATGACATCTAATTTAAACATTATCGGTATAATTATCATCTGTGTATTAGTGATGACATCTAATTTAACAATTAATCGGAATATTCACCCTTGTGTATTAGTGATGACATTTTATTTAACAATTATCTGGAATATTATCCCCTGTGTATTAGCGATGACATCAAATTTAAGGATTAACCAGAATAGTATTCCCTGTGAATTAGTGAAGACATCTATTTTTAACAATTAACAAGAATATTATCCTCTGTGTACTGGTGATGAAATCTAATCTTGCAATTATCTGGAATATTAGCCCCTTTGTATTAGTGATGATATCTAATTTAGCAATTAAACAGATTATAGAATTTGTATTAGTGATGACATCTAATTTAACAGTAAACCAGAATATTATATCCTGCATATTAGTGATGACATCTAATGTAATTAACCAGAATATTATGCACTGTATTTTTGTGATGACATCTAATTTAACAATTTCCCAGAGTATTTTCCCCTGTGAATTAGTGGTGACATCCAATATAACAATTAACTGGAATAATAATCCCTGTGTATTCGTGATGACATCTAATTTAACAATGAACTGGAATATTATCCCCTGTGCGTTAGTGATGACATCTAATTTAACAATTAACTGGAATATTATCACCTGTGTATTAGTGATGACATCTAATTTAACAATTAACCGGAATATTATACACTGTGTATAAGTGATGACATCTAATTTAACAATTAACCAGAATATTAAACACTGTGTATTAGTGATGACATCTAAATTAACAATTAACCTGAATATTATCCCCTGTGTATTAGTGATGACATCTAATTTAACAATTAACTGGAATATTAATCCCTGTGCATTAGTGATGACATCCAATATAACAATTAACTGGAATATTAACCCCTGTGTATTGGTGATGACATCTAATTTAACAATTAACTGGAATATTATCACCTGTGTATTCGTGAAGACATCTAATTTAACAATTAACTGGAATATTATCGCCTGTGTATTAGTGATGACATCTAATTTAACAATTAACTGGAATATTATCACCTGTGTATTAGTGATGACATCTAATTTAACAATTAACTGGAATATTATCCCCTGTGTATTAGTGATGACATCTATTTTAAAAATTAACTGGAATATTAATCCCTGTGCATTAGTGATGACATCCAATATAACAATTAACTGGAATATTAACCCCTGTGTATTAGTGATGACATCTAATTTAACAATTAACTGGAATATTATCCCCTGTGCGTTAGTGATGACATCCAATATAACAATTAACTAGAATATTATCACCTGTGTATTACTGATGACATCTAATTTAACAATTAACTGGAATATTATCCCCTGTGTATTAGTGATGACATCTAATTTACCAATGAACTGGAATATTATCCCCTGTGCGTTAGTGATGACATCTAATTTAACAATGAACTGGAATATTATCCCCTGTGCTTTCGTGATGACATCTAATTTAACAATTAACTGGAATATTATCCCCTCTGTATTAGCGATGAAATATAATTGAACAATTAACCAGAATATTATCCCCTGTGTATAAGTGGTGACATCTAAATTAACAATTAAACAGAATGTTATCTCCTGTGTATTAGTGGTGATATCTAATTTAACAATTAATTGGAATATTATCCCCTGTGTATTTGTGATGACATCCAATTTAACAATAGACCAGTTTATTAACCCCTGTGTATTTGCGATGACATCTAATTTAACAATTAACCAGAATATTATACGCTGTGTATTAGTGAAGACAGCTAATTTAACAATTACCCAGAATATTACACTTTGTTTATCAGTGATGACATCTAATTTAACAATTAAACGAATTATTCCCTGTGCATTAGTGATGACATCTAATTTCAAAATTAACCAGAATATCATACACTATGCATCAATGATGACATATAATATTACAATTAACCAGAATATAATCCCCTGTGTATTAATGATGACTACTAATTTAACAATAAACAAGATTATTATCCCCTGTGTATAAGTGATGACATCTAATATAACAATTAATCAGAATAAGGTCCCCTGTGTATGAGTGATGACATCTAATTTAACAATTAACTGGAATATTATCCCCTGTGTATTAGTGATGACATCTAATTTAACAATTAACTGGAATATTATCCTCTGTGTATTAGTGATGATATCCAATTTTACAACTAACCAGAATACGAACCCTGTGTTTCAGTGATGTCATCTAATTTAACAATTAACCAGAATATTATCCCCTGTGTATAAGAGATGACATCTAATTTAACAATTAAATAGAATATTATACACTGTGTATTAGTGATGACATCTAATTTAACAGTTAATCGGAACATTCACCCCTGTGTATTAGTGATGACATCTAATTTAACAATTATCTGGAATATTATCCCCTGTGTATTAGTGATGACGTCAAATTTAACGATTAACCAGAATATTATTCCCTGTGAATTAGTGAAGACATCTATTTTTAACAATTAAACAGAATATTAACCTCTGTGTACTGGTGATGACATCTAATCTAGCAATTATCTGGAATATTAGCCCCTGTGTATTAGCGATGATATCTAATTTAGCAATTAAACAGATTATAGACTTTGTATTCGTGATGACATCTAATTTTAACAGTAAACTGGAATATTATCCCCTGTGTATTAGTGATGACATCTAATTTAACAATTAACCAGAATATTATACACTGTATTTTAGTGATGACATCTAATTTAACAATTGACCAGATTATCCCCTTTGTATTACTGATGACATCTAATTTAAATATTAACCGGAATATTAAACACTGTTTTTCAGTGATGACATCTCACTTAACAATTTCCCAGAATATTTTCCCCTGTGTATTAGTGGTGACATCTAATCTAATATTTATCCAGAATACTCTACCCGGTGTATTAGTGACGACATATAATCTAACAATTAACCAGAATATTATCCCCTGTGTATAAGTGATGACATCTAATTTAACCATTAACTAGAATATTATCCCCTGTGTATAAGTGATGACATCTAATATAACAATTAATCAGAATAAGATCCCCTGTGTATTAGTGATGACATCTAATTTAACAATTGACTGGAATATTAACACCTGTGTATTAGTGATGACATCTAATTTAACAATTAACAGGAATATTATCCCCTGTGTATTAGTGATGACATCTAATTTAACAATTAACTGGAATATTAACACCTGTGTATTAGTGATGACATCTAATTTAACAATTAACAGGAATATTATCCTCTGTGTATTAGTGATGACATCCAATTTAACAATTAACCAGAATACTATACCCTGTGTATTAGTGATGACATCTAATTTAACAATTAACCAGAATATTATCCCCTGTGCATTAGAGATGACATCTAATTTAACAATTAACTGGAATATTATCCCCTGTGCGTTAGTGATGACATCTAATTTAACAATTAACCACAATATTATAAACTGTGTATTAGTGATGAAATATAATTGAACAATTAACCAGAATATTATTGCCTGTGTATAAGTGATGACATCTAAAAAAACAATTAAACGGAATATTATCTCCTGTGTATTAGTGGTGATATCTAATTTAACAATTAATTGGAATATTATCCCGTGTATTTGTGATGACATCTAATTTAACAATAGACCAGTATATTATACATTGTTTATCAGTGATGACATCTAATTTAACAATTAAACAAATTATTCCCTGTGCATTACTGATGACATCTAATTTCAAAATTAACCAGAATATTATACACTATGTATCAATGATGACATATAATATTACAATTAACCAGAATATAATCCCCTGTGTATTAATGATGACAACTAATTTAACAATAAACAGGATTATTATCCCCTGTGTATAAGTGATGACATCTAATATAACAATTAATCAGAATATTATCACCTGTGTATTAGTGATGACATCTAATTTAACAATTAACTGGAATATTATCACCTGTGTATCCGTGATGACATCTAATTTAACAATTAACTGGAATATTATCACCTGTGTATTAGTGATGACATCTAATTTAGCAATTAACTGGAATATTATCACCTGTGTATTAGTGATGACATCTAATTTAGCAATTAACTGTAATATTATCCCCTGTGTATTAGTGATGACATCTAATTTAGCAATTAACTGTAATATTATCCTCTGTGTATTTGTGATGACATCTAATTTAACAATTAACCGGAATATTATACCCTGTATATTAGTCATGACATCTAATTAGGCAATTAACCGGAATATTATCGCCTGTGTATTAGTGATGACATCTAATTAAACAATTCACCAGAATATCATCCAGTGTATTACTGATGACATCTAATTTAACACTTAACCAGAATATTGTACGCTGTTTATTAGTGATGACATCTAATTAAACAATCAACCAGATTATACACTGTGTTAGTGATGACATCTATTTACAATGAAACGGAATATTATACCCTGTCTATTGGTGATCATATATAATGTAACAATTAAACATAATATTATACACTGTGTATTAGAGATGACATCTAAATTAACAATTAACCAGAGTATTATACCCTGTGTATTTGTGATGATATCTAATTTAACAATTAACCAGAATATTATTCCCTGTGTCCTGTTTTGACATCTAATTTAACAATTAACCAGAATATTATACACTGTGTATTAGTGATGACATCTAATTTAACAATTAACCAGTGTTTTCATCCCTGTGTCTAAGTGCGCGTATCCATTGTCTCTCGAGATAAGGAGGCCCAAAAGAAAGAAAATATGAGTGATGACATCTTATTAAACAATTAACCAGATAATACCCAGATTATTTTTGATGACATGTAATTTAACAATTAACTGGAATATTATACCCTGTGTATTGGTGATGACATCTAATTTAACAATTAATCAGTAATTTATACATTGTCTATTAGTGATGACGTCCAATTTAACAATTAACCAGAATATTATCCCCTGTGTAGTAGTGATGACATCTAATTTAACAATTAACCAGAATATTCTCCCCTGTGTATTAGTGATGACATCTAATTTAACAATTAACCAGAATATTATCCCCTGTGTATTAGTGATAACATCTAATTTAACATTTAACTGGCATATTATTACCTTTGTACAAGTGATGACATCTAAATTAACAATTAACCGGAATATTATCCACAGTCATGGATGAGCTGGTCATGCAGCCAACCAAACCGGAACTCAGTGATGCCATTGATTCTCTAGCCAGTGGAAACGCCCTTGGGAAGGACAGCATTACCCCTGAAATAATTTCGAGTGCCAAGCCTGCTATACTCTCAGCACTACATGAACTGCTGTGCCTGTGCTGGGACGAGGGAGCAGTACCCCAGGAAATGCACGATGCCAATATCATCACCCTCTATAAAAACAAAGGTGACCACGGTGACCGCAAATACTACCGTGGAATCTCCCTGCTCAGCATAGTAGGGAAGGACTTTGCTCGATTCGCTCTTTACAGGCTCCAGAAGTTGGCAGAGCGCGTCTCCCCTGAGGCACAATATGGCTTTCGTGCAGAGAGATCGACCGTTGACATGCGGTTCTCCCTTCGTCAGATACAGGAGAAATTCCGCGAACAACAAATGCCCCTCTACATTGCTTTCATTGATCTCACCAAAGCCTTTGACCTCGTCAGCAGACGTGGTCTCTTCAGACAACTAGAAAAGATTGGATGCACACCAAAGCTACTAAGTATCATCACCTCATTCCATGACAATATGAAAGGCGCAATTCAACATGGTGGCTTCTCATCAGAGTCCTTTCCTTTCCTGAGTGTCGTGAAACAGGGCTGTGTTCTCGCACCCACACTTTTTGGGATATTCTTCTCCCTGCTGCTTTCACATGCGTTCAACTCCTCTGAAGAAGGAATTTTCCACCACACAGGATCGGGGGCAGGCTGTTCAACCTTGCCCGTCTAAGAGCGCAGTCCAAAGTACGGAAAGTCCTCATCAGAGAACTCCTCTTTGCTGACGATGCTGCTTTAAGATCTCACACTGAAGAGTGCATGCAGAGTCTCATCGACAGGTTTGCGGCTGCCTGCAATGAATTTGGCCTAACCATCAGCTTCAAGAGAACGAACATCATGGGGCAGGACGTCAGAAATGCTCCATCCATCAATATTGGCGACCACGCTCTGGAAGTGGTTCAAGAGCTCACCTATCTAGGCTCAACTATCATCAGTAACTTGTCTCTAGATGCAGAAATCAACATGCGCATTGGAAAAGCTTCCACTGCAATGTCCAGACTGGCCAAGAGAGTGTGGGAAAATGGAGCACTGACACGGAACACACAAGTCTGAGTGTATCAGGCCTGTGTCCTCAGTACCTTGCTCGATGGCAGCGAGGCGTGGACAACATATATCAGCCAAGAGAGACGGCTCAATACATTCCACTTCGCTACCTCCGGTGAATACTTGGCATCAGGTGGCAGGACCGTATCTCCAACACAGAAGTCCTCGAGGCGGCCAACATCCCCAGCTTATACACACTACTGAGTCAGCGGCGCTTGAGATGGCTTGGCCATGTGAGCTGCATGGAAGATGGCAGGATCCCCAAAGACACATTGTACAGCGAGCTCGCCACTGGTATCAGACCCACCGACCGTCCATGTCTCCGCTTTAAAGACATCTGCAAACGCGACATGAAATCATGTGACATTGATCACAAGTCGTGGTAGTCAGTTGCCAGCATTCGCCAGAGCTGGCGGGAAGCGATAAAGACAGGGCTCAAGTGTGCCAAGTCGAAGAGACTTAGTAGTTGGCAGGAAAAAAGACAGAGGTGCAGGGGGAGAGCCAACTGTGTAACAGTCCCGACAAACAAATTTCTCTGCAGCACCTGTGGGAGCGTCTGTCAGTCTAGAATTGGCCTTTATAGCCAATCCAGGCGCTGCTTCACAAACCACTGACCACATCCAGGCACTTATTCATTGTCTCTCTAGATAAGGAGGCCAAATAAGAAGACATACCCTGTGTATTAGTGATCTTAATAATCTGATTAATTGTTAAATTAGATGTCATCACTAATGCACAGTGTGTAATATTGCGGTTGATGGTTAAATTAGATGTCATCACTAATGCACAGTGTATAATATTCTGGTTAATGGTTAAATTAGATGTCATCACAGATTCACAGGCTATAATGTTCTGGTTAATAGTTAAATTAAATGTTATCACTAATACACAAAATATAATAATCTGGTTAGTTGTTAAATTAGGTGTCATCACATAAACGCAGTGTATGTTATTCTAGTTAATTGTTAAATTGGATGTCATCACTAATACACAGCGTATAATATTGCAGTTAATGGTTAAATTAGATGTCATCACTAATACACAGGGTATAATATTCTGCTTAAATGTTAAATTAGATGCCATCACCATTACACATGGTATAACCTGTTCACTTGTTAAATTAGATATCATCACTAATACACAGGGGATAATATTCTGGTTAATTGTTAAATTAGATGTAATCACTAATATACTGGGGATAATATGCTGGTTAATTGTTACATTAGATGTCATCACCTTTGCACAGGGTATAACCTGTTTAATTGTTAAATTAGATGCCATCACCAATACACAACGGTTAATAAACTGGTTAATTGTTACATTAGATGCCATCACACATACACAGGGTATAACATGTTTAATTTTTAAATAAGATTCCATCACACATACACAGGATATAAGCTGTTTAATTGTTGAATAACATGACATCGCTAATGTTCAGGTGATAGTATTTTGGTTTATTGTTAAATTAGATGTCATCACTAATATACAGTGCATAATATTCCCGTTAATTGTTGAATTAGATGTCATCACTAATACACAGGGGATAATATTTAAGTTAATTGTTAAATTACATTGCATCACTAACATGCAGTGTATAACATCCTCTTTAATTGTTAAATTAGATGTCATCACTAATACACAATCTATAATCTATTTTATTGTTAAATTGAACTTGATAGCTAATATCGAATTTTAAACATTTCCGTTAATTGTTAAATAAGATGTCTTCACTGACACACACTGTATAATATTCTAGTTAATTGTTAAATTAGGTGTCATCTCTGATACACAGTGTGTAATATTCTGGTTCATTGTTAAATTTGATGTCATCACTCATACACACTGTCTAATATTCTGTTTCAATGTTAAACTTGATGTCATCACAAATACACAGTGTATACTATTCCGGTTAATTGTTAAATTAGATGCCATCTCTAATACACAGGGGATAATATTTTGGTTAACTGTTAAATTAGATGTCATCACTAATATACAGTGTATAATATCCTGGTTAATTGTTAAATTAGATGTCATCACTAGTACACAGTCGATAATCTGTTTTATTGTTAAATTGAACATGATAGCTGATATAGAGTGTTAAAAGTTCCAGTTAATTGTTAAATATGATGTCTTCCCTGACACACACTGTATAATATTCTGGTTAAATGTTAGATTCGATGTCATCACTAATACAGAGGGGATAATATTCCGTTTAATTGTTAAATTAGATGTCATCACTGATACACAGGGTATAGTATTCTGGTTAAATGTGAGATTAGATGTCATCACTCATACACAGGGTATAATATACTGGTTAATTGTTAAATTAGATCTCATCACTAATACACAATGTATAATATTCTGGTTAATTGTTAAATTAGATGTCATCACCAATACACAGTGGATAATATTCCGGTTAATTGCTAAATTAGATGTCATCACTATTACATAGGGTATAATATTCTGGTTAATTGTTAAATTAGATGTCATCACTAATACACAGTGTATAATATTCTATTTAATTGTTAAATTGGACATGATAACTAAAACAGTGTCTAAAATATCCCACTTAATGTTTAAGTTACCTGTCATCCCTAATCCACAGGGGCAATATCTTGGTTAATTGTTACGAGCTGTCATCCTGAAAACTAAGTTTACACATTCTGGATAATAGTTAAATTAGACTTCATCTTTAATGCTTAGGGTAGAATATTGTGTTTAATTGTTGTATTGACATCATCCCTAATACAATGAAATTCTTGCCCTGATCCAACAGGATCTCAGCAGGCAGCCCATGTGGGTAAAGAATTGGTTTAGCCCCTCCACCACTACCTTGGCAGAGATAGTTCTTCCGTGGAATGGCCTCTCCACATCCATTATGGTGCGAAGATACTGCTTGACCCCTTTTGTTTTTGGCAGGAGTCCTACACAACCCGCCAGCATTCTGTTGAAGGGTTCCGCAAAAGCTTGTTTGGGAATTAGGGGTGCACTTTATATTGCGAGTTGGGGCTTCCCCACAACCTGGCACATGTGAACAGTTTTACAGAACTCCATCACATTTTTGTAGAGTTGTGGCCAGTCAAACTGATGTCTTATGCAGGCTTGGGTTTTTTTGATGCTGACATGTCCAGCCATTGGAATTCCTGGGTTATCCTCAGTATTTACTTATGGTACCTGGCCAGAACCACTGGTGAACCACTGTCCACTCTTCTTCCTCAGGTCTCTAAGGAGGTCTCCACTTCCTCATCGTCACATCATTCATTAAATAGTCACACTATGGAACTCCCTCTGCTTCTGTTTAACTTTAGACAGTCTGCGCTAACATTTTTAACATTGGGTCAGCTTGCTCAGCCTCGACCAAGGAAGATATATTTAACACATTCTTTTTGTCCTCTAACTTCCCAAAGAAGGTCTCAGATAACTAGATAGGAGGGTCATCAGTCTGCAGGGCCAGTTCAGCCTCCTCTGACGGAGCTTGTTTGACCATGGACCATCACAACACAAAGGCAGGAATAATGTCAGAGGCCTTGTCCTGTAACTGCTCTGTCTGCCTGATCTATTTCAGTCTCTCTAAAATCACTGGGAAAGCTGCCACCTTCACCCTGACCAGATCATTACCCAGGCACAGGTCGACCCTGTCCATAGGTAAGCTGGGGACAATCCCCCGGGTTACCAGTCCTGAAACAAAGCTGCACTCCAGCTGTACCCAATATAGAGTCCTGGGCATTTAAGTTCCCCCTGAAACTGTTTACTAATACCTGAGCGCTCGATGCCCTCTCTAGGGGAAAGTTCATGCATTTTCCCAACAGGACGGAATGGGTGGCCCCAGTATCCCAAGTACGGCTTTGGGCTTACTTGCCTTATTCGAGGGGCATGGGGTCAATTTTCCGTCGGATACAAAATCCTGCTATTTCTCAGGGATTTTTAAAAATTTTCCAGCACTGTCAGTGGTGGGCATACTGAGTCTTACTGCCGCAGTTAAAGTTACAGCCTGGTCTTCTGTGTTTCCCATCACGGCCCCTTTTCCTGAGCTCGAGTCGCTCTGAACAGGCTCCAGAAGCTGGCCGAGCGCGTCTACCCTGAGGCACAGTGTGGCTTTCGTGCAGAGAGATCGACCATTGACATGCTGTTCTCCCTTCGTCAGATCCAGGAGAAATGCCGTGAACAACAGATGCCCCTCTACATTGCTTTCATTGATCTCACCAAAACCTTTGACCTCGTCAGCAGAAGTGGTCACTTCAGACTGCTAGAAAAGATTGGATGTCCACCAAAGCTAATAAGTATCATCACCTCATTCCATGACAATATCAAAGGCAAAATTCAACATGGTGGCTCCTCATCAGAGCCCTTTCCTATCCTGAGTGGTGAGAAACAGGGCTGTGTTCTCGCACCCACACTTTTTCGGATTTACCTCCCTGCTGCTTTCACATGCGTTCAAATCCTCTGAAGAAGGAATTTTCCTCCACACAAGATCAGGGGGCAAGTTGTTCAACCTTGCCCGTCGAAGAGCGAAGTCCAAAGTACGGAAAGTCCTCATCAGAGAACTCCTCTTTGCTGACGATGCTGCTTTAACATGTCACACTGAAGAGTGCCTGCAGAGTCTCATCGACAGTTTTGCGGCTGCCTGCAATGAATTTGGCCTAACCATCAGCCTCAAGAAAACGAACATCATGGGGCAGGACGTCAGAAATGCTCCATCCATCAATATTGGCGACCACGCTCTGGAAGTGGTTCAAGAGTTCACCTACCTAGGCTCAACTTTCACCAGTAACCTATCTCTAGATGCAGAAATCAACAAGCGCATGGGTAAGGCTTCCACTGCTATGTCCAGACTGGCCAAGAGAGTGTGGGAAAATGGTGCACTGACACGGAACACAAAAGTCCGAGCGTATCAGGCCTGTGTCCTCAGTACCTTGCTCTATGGCAGAGAGGCCTGGACAACGTATGCCAGCCAAGAGCGACATCTCAATTCATTCCACCTTCGCTGCCTTCGGAGAATACTTGGAATCAGGTGACACGACTATATCTCCAACAGAGAATTCCTTGAAGCGGCCAACACCCCCAGCTTATACACACTACTGAGTCAGCGGCGCTTGAGATGGCTTGGCCATGTGAGCCGCATGGAAGATGGCAGGATCCCCAAAGACACATTGTCCAGAGAGCTCGCCACTGGTATCAGACCCACCAGCCGTCCATGTCTCCACTGTAAAGACGTCTGCAAACGCGACATGAAATCGTGTGACATTGATCACAAGTCGTGGGAGTCAGTTGCCAGCATTCGCCAGAGCTGGCGGGCAGCCATAAAGACAGGGCTAAATTGTGGCGAGTGGAAGAGACTTAGTAGTTGGCAGGAAAAAAGACAGAGGCGCAAGGGGAGAGCCAACTGTGCAACAGCCCCGACAAACAAATTGCTCTGCAGCACCTGTGGAATAGCCTGCCACTCCAGAATTGGCCTTTATAGCCGCTCCACGCGCTGCTTCACAAACCACTGACCACCTCCAGGCGCGTATCCATTGTCTCTCGAGATAAGGAGGCCCAAAAGAACTGCCACAGTTAAAGTCACAGCCTGGTCTTCTGTGTTTCTCATCACGGCCCCTTTTCCTGCACTGGTCTGGTGTACACTGTTTAATCCTTCAGCTTTTCACTGTGGCGTCCAGCAGTCAGCTCGGAGGTGATGGGCCTTGTTACAATTGAAACACACAGCCATTTGGGCGTCACTCCTGTTCTCAGCACCGTCTGCTCTGGCCTAAGGAGTACCCCTTTTGTTTATAACTCTCCCTTCTTGCACAGGGCCATTTTATTTTATTCATTCGTGGGATGTGGACGTCGCTGGCTCGTCCAGCATTTATTACCCATCCCTAATTGCCCTTGAGAAGGTGGTGGGGAGCTGCCTTCTTCAACTGCTGTAGTCCATTTGGGGTAGGTACACCCACAGTGCTAGGAAAGGAGTTCCAGGATTTGGACCCAGCGACAGTGAAGGAACGGCGATATAGTTCCAAGTCAGGATGGTGTGTGACTTGGAAGGGAACTTGCAGGTGGTGGTGTTACCATGCATTTGCTGCCCTTGTACTTCTAGATGGTGGAGGTCGTGGGTTGGAAGGAGCTGTTGAAGGAGCCTTGGTGAGTTGTTGCGGTGCATCTTGTAGATGATACACACTGCTGCCACTGTTCGTCTTTGGTGGAGGAAGTGATTGTTTGTAGATGGGGTGCCAATCAAGTACGCTGCTTTGTCCTGGATGGTGTCGAGCTTCCTGAGTGTTGTTGGAGCTACATACATCCAGGCAAGTGGAGAGTATTCCATCACACTCCTGACATGTGCCTTGTAGATGGAGGACAGACTTTGTGGAGTCAGGAGGTGAGGTACTCGCCTCAGGATTCCTAGCCTCTGACCTGCTCTTGTCGCCACGTCATTTGTATGGCTACTCCAATTCAGTTTCTGGTCAATGGCAGCCCCTAGGATGTTGATAGTGGGGGATTCAGCGATGGCAGTGCCGTTGAATGTCAAGGGGAGATGATTAGATTCTCTCTTGTTGGAGATGATCATTGCCTGGCACTTGTGTGGCACGAATGTTACTTGCCATTTACCAGCCCTAGCCTGGATACTGTCCAAGTCTTGCTGCATTTCTACACGGACTGCTTCAGGATCTGAGAAGTCACGAATGGTGCTGAACATTTTGCAATCATTAGCACACATCCCCACTTCTGATCTCATGCTTGAAGGAAGGTCATTGATGAAGGGGCCAAAGTGAAGTCGCATGGGGTCCAGGGTGTGCTAGCTAGATGGATAAAGAATTGGCTGGGCAACAGGAGACAGAGAGTAGCAGTGGAAGGGAGTTTCTCAAAATGGAGACATGTGACCAGTGGTGTTCCACAGCGATCCGTGCTGGGACCACTGTTGTTTGTGATATACATAAATGATTTGGAAGAAAGTATAGGTGGTCTGATTAGCAAGTTTGCAGACGACACTAAGATTGGTGGAGTAGCAGATAGTGAAGGGGACTGTCAGAGAATACAGTAGAATATAGATAGACTGGAGAGTTGGGCAGAGAAATGGCAGATGGACTTCTATCAGGGCAAATGCGAGGTGATGCATTTTGGAAGATCCAATTCAAGAGTGAGCTATACAGTAAATGGAAAAGTCCTGCGGAAAATTGATGTACAGAGAGATTTGGGTGTTCAGGTCCATTGTTCCATGAAGGTGGCAATGCAGGTCAATAGAGTGGTCAAAAAGGCACACGGCATGCTTTACTTCATCGGACGGGGTATTGAGTACAAGAGCTGGCAGGTCATGTTACAGTTGTCTCAGACTTTGGTTCGGCCACATTTGGAATACTGCGTGCAGTTCTGGTCGCCACATGACCAAAAGGATGTAGATGCTTTGGTGAGGGTGCAGAGGAGGTTCGCCAGGATGTTGCCTGGTATGGAGGGCGCAAGCTATGAAGAGAGGTTGAGCAGATTAGGATTATTTTCATTAGAAAGACGGAGGTTGAGGGGGGACCTGATTGAGGTGTACAAAATCATGAGAGGTATAGACAGGGTGCTTTTTCCCAGAGTGGGGGATTCAATTACTGGGGGTCACGAATTCAAAGTGAGAGGGGAAAAGTTTAGGGGGGATATGCGTGGAAAGTTCTTTACACAGTGGGTGGTGGGTGCCTGGAACGCGTTGCCAGCGGAGGTGGTAGACGCGGGCACGATAGCGTCTTTTAAGATGTATCCAGACAGATACATGAATGGGCAGGAAGCAAAGAGATACAGACCTTAGAAAACAGGCGACATGTTTAAATAAAGGATCTGGATCGGCGCAGGCTTGGAGTGCCGAAGGGCCTGTTCCTGTGCTGCAATTTTCTTTGTTCTTTGTTCAGCTGTAGATGGTTGGGCCGAGGTCACTACCCTGAGGAACTCCTGCAGTGATGTCCTGGAGCTCGGATGATTGAACTCCAACAACCACAACCATCTTCCTTTGCGTTCGGTATGATTCCAGCCAGCGGAGGGTTTTCCCCCCTGATTCCCATTGACCTCAGTTTTGCTCGGGCTAGTGGCACCATACTCGGTCAAATGCTGCCTTGATATTAAGGGCAGTCACTCTCACCTCACCTCTTGAGTTCAGCTCTTTTGTCCATGTTTGAACCAAGGCTGTAATGAGGTCAGGAGCTGAGTGGCCCTGGCGGAACCCAAATTGAGCATCACTGAGCAGGTTATTGTCAAGCAAGTACCGCTTGATGGCACTTTGATGACACCTTCCATCACTTTACTGATGATTGAGAGTAGGCTGATGGGCAGTACTTGGCCGGGTGGGACTTGTCCTGCTGTTTGTGTACAGGACATACCTGGGAAATTTGCCACATTGCCGGGTGGATGCCAATGTTGTGGCAGCACTGGAACAGCTTGTCTGGGGGCGTGGCAAGTTCTGGAGCACAGGTCTTCAGTACTATTGCCGGAATGTTATCAGGCCCCATAGCTTTTGCAGTATCCAGTGCCTTCAATCGTTTCTTTATTTCACGTGGAGTGAATCAAATTGGCTGAAGTCTGGCATCTGTGATGCTGGGGACTTCAGGAGGAGGCCGAGATGGATCATCAACTCGGCACTTCTGGCTGAAGATTGTTGCAAATCCTTCAGCCTTATCTTTTGCACTGATGTGCTGGGCTCCCCATCATTGAGAATGGGGATATTTGTGGAGCTTCCTCCTCCAGTAGTTGTTTAATTGTCCACCACCATTCAAGGCTGGATGTGGCAAGACTGCAGAGCTTAGATCTGATCCGTTGGTTATGGGATCGCTTAGCTCTGTCTATCACATGCTGCTTATGCAGTTTCACACGCAGATACTCCTGTGTTGTGGCTTCAGCAGGTTGATACCTGGCTTTGAGATATGCCTGGTACTGCTCATGGCATGCCCTCCTACACTCTTCATTGAATCCCATGTGCTTTAATTTTGCACGCTAATTTCTGACGTGGGATCTTATAAAAAACCTTCTGAAAGTCCAAATACATCACATCCACTCGTTCTCTCGTAACTATTCTATGAGTTACATCCTCAAAAAATTCCAGTAGATTTGCCAAGCATGATTTCCCTTTCGTAAATCCATTTTGACTGTGTCCGATCCTGTCATTGTTTTGCGTGTGCTCTGTTATTACATCTTTTATAATGTACTCTAGCATTTTCCCCACTACTTATGTCAGGCTAACCGGTCAATAGTTCCCTGTTGTGTCTCTACCTCCGTTTTTAAATAGTGGGGTTACATTAGCTAACCTGCAATCCATTGGAACTCTTCCAGAGTCTATAGAATTTTGAAGACTGACCAGCAATGCATCTACTATTTCTAGAGTCACTTCCTTAAGTACTTTGGGATGTGGATTATCAGGCCCTGGGGATTTATCAGCCTTCAATCCCATCAATTTACCCAACACCATTTCCCTAGTAATACTGATTTCATACAGTTCCGACTTCTAACAAGACCCTATGTTCCCCAACATTACTGGGAGGTACTTTGTGTTCTCCTTTGTGAAGACAGAACCAAAGTATGTATTTAATTGGTCTGCCATTGCTTTGTTCCCCATTACTTCCAAACAGAATTTGATGAAGTGTCACTTAACAGGCTTGTCAGTAAAGATAAATCCCATGGAATAAAGGGGACAAAGTTGTCTGCATGACAGGAAGCAGAGTGAGGGGATGAAAGGTTGTTGTTAGAACTGGAGGACGTTTTCCCAGGGGTCGTTACTAGGTCTGCTACTTTCCGTGTTATATACTAGCCACTTGGACTTGAGTGTAAATGGAACAATTAAAACATTTACACTTGGCACAAAACTTGGAAATGCATTGCACAGTGAGGATGATAGTAACAGACATCAAGTGAATGTGGACAGCTTGGTGGAATGGACGGACACATGGCAGATAAACTTTAACAGAAGCGCAAATTGATACATTTACATAGGACTGAGAGGAGAGGCAATGGAAAATAAAGGGTGTAATTTTAATGGGTGTGCAGCAACAGAGTAGATGCATGTGAATAGTTCAATGGCAGGACATACAGATGAGCTTGTTAAAAATGACATGCTGTGTGACAGTTACAAAGACAAACTATCCCTCCTTATCCTTCACAAACTTACTGCAGTCTGTGACAATGTTGGTGACACCATCTTCCTCCCACACCTCTCCACTGTCGTCCAGCTGGAAGGAAATGCTGTTACCTTTTTATTATTTCATGGGATGGGGGCATCGCTGGCTAAACCAACATTCATTGCCCGTCACTAATTGCCTTTGAATAGGTGCTTTTAAGCTGCCTCCTTGATCCGCTGCAGTCCATCTGGTGCAGATACACCCACAGTACTATTAGGAAGGTAGTTCCAGGATTTTGACCCAGTGAACGTAAAGGAACATAGATATAGTTCCAAGTCAGGATGGTGTGTGACATGGAGGGGAACTTGCAGGTGGTGGTGTTCCCATGCATCGCTGCCCTTTTCCTTCTAAGTTGTAGAGGTCGTGGGTTTGGAAGGTGCTGTCTATGAAGCCTTGGTGCGTTGCTACAGTGCATCTTGTAGATGGTACACACTGCTGCCCCTGTGCAGGTTGTGGAGGGAGTGAATGACACCCCCATCACAACACACAAGCGGGCTGCTTTGTTCTGGATGGTGTTGACCTCCTGGAGTGTTGTTGGTGCTGCACTCATCCAGGCAAGTGGACAGTATTCCATAACACTCCTGACTTGTGCCTTGTAAATGGTCGAGAGGCTCTGGAGAGTCAGGAGGTGAGTTACTCTCCGCAGCATTCCAAGCCTTTGACCTGCTCTTGTAGCTGCAATTCAGCTTCTGTTCAATGGTAACCCCTAGG
Source organism: Heterodontus francisci (assembly GCF_036365525.1). NCBI lineage: Eukaryota > Metazoa > Chordata > Chondrichthyes > Heterodontiformes > Heterodontidae > Heterodontus > Heterodontus francisci. Next base: position 417,278 of record NW_027141923.1, read on the forward strand.
ATGTTGATAGTGGGAGATTCAGCGATGGTAATGCCGTTGAATGTCAAGGGGAGATGGTTAGATTATCTCTTATTGGAAATAATTGTGCCCTGGCACTTGTATGTCATGAATTTTACTTGCCACTTATCAGCTCAAGCCTGAATGTTGTCCAGGTCTTGCTGCATATGTCTGTCTTCAGTAACTGAGCAGTTGTGAATAGTGATCATCATTGTCCAGTCATCAGTGAACTTTCCCACTCTGACCTTATGATTGAAGGAAGGTCATTGATGAAGCAGCTGAAGATGTTTGGGCCTTGGACACTACCCTGATGAACTCCTGCAGTGATGTCCTGGAACTGAGATGATTGACCTCCAACAACCACAACCATCGTCCTTTATGCGAGGTTAGGAATGACTCCAACCAGTTGATTTCTCCCATTGACTTCTGCTTAGCTAGGTTCCATTCATAGCTAAAGTAACAGAAAATACTGTAAATACTCAGCTTGTCTGGCAGCATCTGTGGAGAGAGAAGCAAAGTTAACGTTTCATGTTGATGACATTTCATCAGAACCGGCAATGATTAGAAATGTAATCGGTGTTGAAAAAGTGAAAGGTGGGGAAGAGCAACAAAAGGGAAGGTCTGTGATAAGTCCGAGGATAGGGAAATTAACTGACAAAGAACAAGGCAAAGGGAGTGGTAACATTTGTTGTAAGAGACAAAACATTTGTCCAGAGAGGGTGTTAATGGCTGAATAATGAACTGCTCTGTCCAAAGGCAGAAGTGTGAAAAACAAGTAGAAGACCAGGTGACGGTGTGAAATTGTTGAACTCCGTGTTGATCCAGAGGCTGTAAAGTGTCTAATTGGAAGATGAGGTTCTGTTCCTCAAGCTTGAATTGAGCTTCACTGGAACACTGCCGAATGTGGAGAGCAGAAATGTCAGTATGGGAGCAGGACAGTGAATTAAAATGGCAAGTGACCAGAAGTTGAAAGAAGTACAAGTAAATTGCAGATTCACCTGAAAGGAGTCTTTGAGGTCTTGGATAGTGAGGCTGGAGGAGGGAAAAGGGCAGGTATTACACCTTCTGTGATTGTATGGGAAGGTGCCGTGGGAAGGGGACAAGTTGTTGGGGGTAGGGAAGAGTGGTCCAGGGTGTCACGGAGGGAACAATCCCTTCGGAATGCTGACTGGGGAGGGTGGGGGGAAGGAGCGCTTGGCAGTGGCATCACACTGGAGGTGGCAGAAATGGTGGAAAATGATACTTTGGATGTGGAGGCTGATGGGGTGGTAAGTGAAGATATGATGAACCCTTTCACAGATCTGGGAGGGAGGGGAAGGGATGAGGGTAGAGCTGCGGGAAATGGTTTGGACCCGGCTGAGGGCACTGTCAACCAGAGTGGGGGTGGGGGATCGTCAGTGGAGGAAATAGGAAGACATATCAGAAACGCTGTTGTGGAAGGTTGCGTCATCAGAGCAGATGCGATGGAGATGGAGAAATTGGGAGAATGGAATGGAGTCCTTACAGCAGGCTGGGTGTGAAGAAGTGTAGTCGAGGTAGCTTTGGGAGTCGCTGGGCTTATAATGGATATTAATGGGCAGCCTATCCCAAGAGATGGAGACAGAAGAGTCGAGGAAGGGAAGGGAAGTGTTGGAGATGAACCACAAGAAGGTGATTGAAGGGTGAAAATTGGAAGCAATGTTGATAAAGTTTTCCAGCTCGAGACTGGAGCAGGAAACGGCACCGATACATTTATCAATACACCAGAAAAAAGAGCTCAGAGAGGGTACCTGAGTCGGACAGGAACAAGGAATTTCCAACATATGCGATAACAAGGGCATAGTTAAGACCCATGCGGGTACCCATTGCAACACCTTTTACTTGAAGTTCGGCTATGAAGAGAGACTGGGCAGGCTAGGGTTGTTTTCCGTAGAGCAGAGAAGGCTGAGGGGGGTACCTGATTGAGGTATACAAAATTATGAGAGGCATAGATAGGGTCGATGGGAAGAAACTTTTTTCCCCTTAGCGGAGGAGTCAATGACCAGGGGACAGAGATTTAAGGTAAAGGCAGGAGTTTAGAGGCGATTTGAGGAAAAATGTTGTCACCCAGAGTACAGTTGGAATCTGGAACCCACTGCCTGAAGGGGTGTCAGAGGCAGGAACGCTCACAAGAAGTATTTAGATGAGCACTTGATACGCCATAGCATCCAAGGCTTCGGCCAAGTGATGGAAAATGGGATTAGAATGGTTAGGTGCTCGATGGCCAGCATTGACACAATGGGCCGAAGGACCTATTTCTGTGCTGTATAACTCTATGACTCTATGAAGTGAGTGGAGTTCAAGGAGAAGTTGTTCAATGTGAGAACAGGTTCAGCCAGGCGAAGGAGGGTGATGGTGGATGGGGACTGGCTGGGCATCTGTTCAAGGAAGATGCGGAGAGCCCTCAATCCATCCTGGTGTGGGATGGAGGTGTAGAGAGATTGGACGTCCATAGTGAAGAGGAGGTGGTTAGTGCCAAGACAATGGAAATTGTCAAAATGACGTAGGGCGTCCAAAGAGTAACATATGTCGGAGGGAAGAGACTGGACAAGGGGAGAAAAAATCGAGTCAAGATAGGAAGAAATAAGTTCAGTGCGATAGGAACAATCTGAAACAATGGCTTGACCAGGGTAGTCCTCTTTGTGAATTTTCTGAAGGAGGTAGAAGTGGGCTGTCCGGGGTTCCGTGACTAAGGTCGGAAGCTGGAGAAGGAAGATGCCTGGAGGAGATGAGGTCAATGACAGTGTCCTGCAGACAGCAGCTTGATGTTTTGTGGTGGGGTCATGGTCCAGGGGAAAGTAGGAAGAAGTGTCTGAGAGTTGGCACTGCAAGGCAGAGGTCGGTATGCCAGACAACAACAGCACCACCCTTGTCTGCAGGTTTGATCACAATGTCGGGATTAGACCTGAGAGAACGGGGTGCAGCAAATGCAGAGGGGGACAGGTTAGAGTCAGTAAGGGGAGCAGAGAAATTGAATGGCATATGTCTCGCCGACAGTTCTCAATGAAAAGATCAAGACTGGGTAAGAGGCCAGAGTGAGGGGTGCAGGTGGAGGGAGAATACCGGAGGTGCCTGAGTGGTCAGGGAAAGGATCCCTGTCCGAACAATTGAGCAAGAGGCGATGGTGACAGAAAAGACCTCAACGTCATGCTGAGCGTGAAATGAATTGAGGTTGGAGTGTTAGGGGATAAAACAGTTGTTTGCTATGTACAGATCATTCCGCGACAGAGAGGGGAAGGTGTCACTGTTTAAAAATAAGGGGTCGCCCATTAAAGACAGAGATGAGGAGAAAGTGTTTCCTCTCAGAGGCTCTATCTTTGAAATTCTCTTCCTCAAATGGCAGAGTATTTGAATATTTTTAATGCAGAGCTGGATCAATTCCGGATGAGCAAGGGGGTGAAAGGTTATTGGGGGTAGGTGGAAATGTGGAGTAATCAGTTCAGCCAGCAACTTATTGAATGGTGGAACAGGCTCCAAGGGCCGAGTGGCCAACTCCTGCTCCTTGGTTTCAGATTTCCTAAGAAGTACATTAAATGACACTTGGTCAAACACCTTTTGAAAGTTGATATACATAACACCAGCTGTGCCACCCTCATCAGTCCCCTCTAATACTATATCAAATACATCCTTCAGGTTTGTTAGATACAATTTGCCTTTAACCTGTTCATGGTAGCTGACATTTTTTTTTAGAGGTACAGCACTGAAACGGGCCCTTCGGCCCACTGAGTCTGTGCCGACTATCAACCTCCCATTTATACTAATCCCATATTCCTACCACATCCCCACTTGGCCCTATATTCCCCTACCACCTACCTGAACTAGGGGCAATTTATAATGGCCAATTTACCTATCAACTTGCAAGTCTTTTGGTAGTGGGAGGAAACCGGAGTACCAGGCGAAAAGCCACGCAGACACAGGGAGAACTTGCAAACCCCACACAGGAAGTACACAGAATTGAACCCCGGTTGCTGGAGCTGTGAGGCTGCGGTGCTAACCACTGCGCCACTGTGCCGTCATTGTGTTGAAAAACAGCGGGTATCTCTGACCAGGTTGATGGCTGTAATTTCCCCACCAGGGATACTCGTCTGACAGGTCAGTAAATACAGGGTTTATTCCAGCACTCCTTTTTTAAATGGGCTGTGACATTTACAACTCTCCAGTCCTCTGCCACGACTCCCATATCAAAGGATTGGAAGATTCTGGCGAGTACCTCTGCTATTTCCATCATTCCTTACCCCAGAAACCTTCATATATTCCATCCAGACCGGGTAAATGCCATTCATTATTGCGGTACAAAAGTGTTGGATTGAAAGGCTTTCATTGAACCTGTTTGTTCAGTGACTGTAATTAATGTCAGTCTCCATGGACTTTAATTGTGTCACTGGAGCATTTCCTTTTTCTATTAATAAGAGATTCCTTTCAATGTGTTATCTTTTAGTGTCAGCGAGAGCATCGTCTCTGGCACTAACAGGGATCACCGGCTACAGCGAGAGAGAAAGGATAGATCAGAATCTGAGAAAAAAAGACTGGAATGTTACAACAATGGGTCAGAATCTGAGAATGTTACAACGATGGACAGGAGTTTTTCCAATTGGCTTGACTCTATTACTGCGGATTATTCTTGGACGACATTAGCGTTACGGATCTATTGTGCACTGAGGATGACTCAACACATTTATTATCCCATACTCGCTATTGTTGGTGCCCCTGGTAGGTTTCTCTATCAAGCTATTAATTCTATAAACGATAATTAACCGTTTTACTGTTCTTAACATTGGCCACCTCCGAAATATTGTCCTGCTTGTGAGCCCATTTACTGCATAAACTCTGGTCTGTGCCTTTGCCAAACCTACTATTCCAATGCTGCCCTGGTTACCCTTCATATTATTCGCATGGATAAATGATTAGTTATCTCACAGGAAACAGAGACTGGGATAAATTGATCCTTTTGTGTTTACAAGCTGTAACTAACGGAGTGCCGCAGGGATCAGTACTTGGGCCTCAACTATTTTCAATCCATATCAATGACTTGGAAGAATGGACAGAATGTACGAGAGTTAAATTTGTCGATGGCAGCACAATAGGAAGGAAAGTACGTTGTGAAGAGGAGGTAAATAGTCTACAAAGGGATATAAATAGGTTCAGTAAGATTGCAAAACTTTGGCAGATGGAATATAATGTGGTAAGATGTGGACTTGTCCGCTCTGGCAGGAAGAATAGAAAAGCAGTATACTATTTAAATGTAGAGAGATTGCACAACTCGGTGGAACAGCGGGATCTGGATGACCTGGTACATGAATTAGAAAGAGTCAGTATACAGGGACAGCAAGTGACTAGGAAGGCAAATGGAATGTTAGTGTTTATTGCAAAAGAAATCGATTATAAAAGTTGGGAAGTTTTACTGCAGCTGTGCAGGGCTTTGTTGAGACCAAATCAGGAATAATGTGTATACTTTGGTCTCCTTCTTTGATAAAAATATATAATTGCATACGAAGCAGGTCAACGAAAGTTCAGTTGACTCGTTTCGTGAATGAAGGGCTTATTTTATTAAGAAAGGTTGAAGAGGTTGGAGTTTAGAAGAATGAGAAATGTCTTATTGAAACATAGCTGATCCTGAGTGACCTTGATAGAGTGGATACCGGGAGGATGTTTCCTCTTGGTGGGGAGACTGGAACGATGGGATAAAGCTAAAAATAAATGTTCAGCCATGATCATATCGAATGGTGGAGCAGGCTCAAAGGGCCGAATGGCCTACTCCTGCTCCTCAGTCCCAAGTTCCTATGTCTAGAAACATCTCAATTTTAATATTCCCATCATGTGATCACATCCCTCCAAGTCCTCACCCCTCTGATTATCCCAATCTCCTGTCCATTTCCAATATCCCTGAAACTTGTTTATCTTAAAGTCCATTTCTACTTCCCTTTTCAAAAGGAGTTGCCGCCCCCCACCAACCCCCCCCCCCCCCCCCCCACCCGTCTCTCTCCCTGCCCACACATTTCGTCTCTCCAGCTCCACTGGTGCTGTGGAAGTTTGGATCCTTAAAATGGTGTGAGCTGCACTGCCGGTCACATCCAGTACATTGTACATGACACCCAGGCTGGCCGGGGTGGTAGTGTGGGTGTAATGTGTGTGCGTCTGTAGTGTGAGGAGGGGTCTGAATATGATGTCAATCAGCCATTCCAGTAGCTTTGATGTACGTCTTTGAAACTTGGTCTGTGCAAGTCCACTGATTGCCTGTATTAGTCACTTTCAGCTGAACATACATTCAGCAGCATGAGGAACCCCCTCCAGTGTTATTTAAAAGGACAAGACATCCAACATACAGGTGAGGGGCTTTTGACTTACTTCTGCTATTGTAAATTTAGTGGAGGTACTGTGGATGGTTTTCTGGAGTTTGTGTTTTGAGCTGCTGCAGACATTCAGGAAGGACCGAGGATTTGGTGACCCAACTCTGGACGAGGTATGGGGACTGTAGTTACAGTGTCTCTGGGTCTGTAACATGCCCACCAAATGGAGCAGAGGCTGCAGAGAGGGGAAGCTCCGTAAAGAGGGAGGAGGAGGGGCCTCTGCGCTATGCTCCCCGGGTTTTCCAGAGCACTTTTCCTACCTACACCTAACCCAGAAGCAGTGTGTGAGGTGACTCTGATTCAATAAGGAGGTGGTCACAGAACTGTGTCACCTCCTATCACACGACCTGGAGCCTCACACCAGGGTGAGGCTGTTAAGGTCACAGTTTCATTGAACTTCTATGGATCTGGATCTTTCCAGGCAGGAGCAGCTGATGCACCCATTATATTGTCATTTCCTTCAAGTGTCCATCCAATTTCCTTTTGAAATCATTGATTGTCTTCACTTCCATCACCCTCGTGGACAGCGAGTTCCAGGTGTTACAAAGAGGTCGTGAATTTTGAGAACAAAGGTCTCTTTCTGTCCAAGAACCTGTCTGTAAGCAGATTGCAGTTAATTTTCCCCCTTTTTGTAAAACAAGAAAAATCCTGATTCCGTATTTCTCCACTCCCTCAGCTTGCTAACCCTGACTTTTAAAGGACTGCAACAACACTGGTGTTAAAGTTAAAAATAGAAGTAGGATTTATTACAACATACTCAAACTCAGGAAGGGGTTACATTCGCAACGTACGTTCATAAGCATACAGGGGATGGTAAAGGCATCAAAAGGGTAAGGACATTTACCAAGTAAAAAAATATTTTAATTACAAACTGAAGGAGGTTCCAGTTGACAATAGAGTCCGTTTTTTCACTGACATAAAGTTCAAAGCTGGAATTAACCAACTGGAAATGTTGAGTGGAGTAGGAGTTGCAGAAAATCTCTACTCTCAATGTTTCTTCTTCTTGCACTTTCGGAGATAAGCTGAGGCTTTTTTATGACGAGAATCTGGTAGAGAGCAGAATTAATTTCTTGCTGCTTTGCAGACTGTGGCATCTTATTTCCTTCTTGCAGGCAGGACCCAGGGATACCCAGCTGCAAACCTTCCAGGCAGCTGATTTCCTATAAGAGCTGTTCCCTCCAACGAAAAGGGTTTCAAAACCAGATAGGATAAAAAGGATGGCATCTGGGTCATGTGACCGGAACCCTTAAAGTAACTGTCCCAGGTACTGTTGTTGAAGGGATCTGCTCCCCCGCCATGTTTAAACAAGTTGAACACAGCAGTGGCAGCGAACAATAACAGCCAACTGCACGAGAATACAATTTGCAGTTGGTTTCCATCCATTTGTGACACATATCAACAACAACTGCTGCATAAAAAATTATTCCTCACATTCTCCCTGCATCTCTTGTCCAAAACCTTCAATATGTGACCCCTAGTCTTCATACCATTAGTTAATAGAGACATTTTCTTTGTCTAACTTATCTAAGCCTGTCATAATCATCTACATTTTGATCAAATCTCCCCTCAAACTCCTTTGTTCTAAGGGGAAGAAACCCAGTTTTACTAACCTAATCTTGGAACAAATATTCCCATCCATGTAAACATTCTGGTAAATCTCCCCTGCACCCTTTTAAGGACCCGCACATCTTTCCAAATGTCTGGTGATCAGAAATGGACTAGATACTGTAGTTGGGGCCTAACCAGAGCATTATAAGTATTCAGCATATCTTCACTGCTTTAGTGCTGAATGCCTCTATTTATTAAGGACGAGATCCAATACGATTTACTAATCAATCTCTCAGTAGGTCCTGCCACCTTCAAACATTGATGGATGTTCACCCTCAAGTCCCTCTGTTCCTGCAAACCATTCAGAAATGTGTTATTAAGTCGATATTGCTTCTCGAAAATACTTCTGCCAGTTCTGCTAACCTATATATGTCCTGTTCCAGTCAATTACTATTATTTTGACTTTCTGTCCAATCTGCCAGCCTATCTAAGTCCAGTTTCAGTCAATTAAGATCAACCTGACTTTCTATCCATTCTGCTAAACAATCTAGGTCCTGTTTCAGTCAATTACAATCATCCCGACTGTCTGACGGATTTGCTAGCCTGTCTATGTCTTGCTTCAGTCAATTACTATCATCCTGAGTCTCTGTCTATTCTGCTAACCTATCTATGTCCTGCTTCAGTCAATTACTATCATCCTGACTCTCTGTCCATTCTGCTAAACTATCCATGTCCTGTTTCAGTCAATTACTATCATCCTGACTGTCTGTCCATTCTGCTAAACTATCCATGTCCTGTTTCAGTCAATTACTATTATCCTGACTGTCTGTCCATTCTGCTAAACTATCTATGTCCTGCTTCAGTCAATTACTATCATCCTGACTCTCTGTCCAATCTGCTAACCTATCGTTGTCCTGCTTCAGTCAATTACTATCATCCTGACTCTCTGTCCATTCTGCTAAACTATCCATGTCCTGTTTCAGTGAATTACTATCATCCTGACTGTCTGGCCATTCTGCTAAACTATCAATGTCCTGTTTCAGTCAATTACTATCATCCTGACTCTCTGTCCAATCTGCTAACCTATCGTTGTCCTGCTTCAGTCAATTACTATCATCCTGACTCTCTGTCCATTCTGCTAAACTATCCATGTCCTGTTTCAGTGAATTACTATCATCCTGACTGTCTGGCCATTCTGCTAACCTATCAATGTCCTGTTTCAGTCAATTACTATCATCCTGACTCTCTGTCCATTCTGATAACCTATCTATGTCCTGTTTCAGTCAATTACTATCATCCTGACTCTCTGTCCATTCTGCTAAACTATCAATGTCCTGTTTCAGTAAATTACTATCATCCTGACTGTCTGGCCATTCTGCTGAACTATCCATGTCCTGTTTCAGTCAATTACTATCATCCTGACTGTCTGTCCATTCTGCTAAACTATCCATGTCCTGTTTCAGTCAATTACTATCATCCTGACTGTCTGTCCATTCTGCTAAACTATCCATGTCCTGTTTCAGTCAATTACTATCATCCTGACTGTCTGTCCATTCTGCTAAACTATCCATGTCCTGTTTCAGTCAATTACAATCATCCCGACTATCTGACGGATTTGCTAGCCTGTCTATGTCTTGCTTCAGTCAATTACTATCATCCTGAGTCTCTGTCTATTCTGCTAACCTATCTATGTCCCGTTTCAGTCAATTACTATCATCCTGACTCTCTGTCCATTCTGCTAACCTATCTACGTCCTGCTTCAGTCAATTACAATCATCCCGACTATCTGACGGATTTGCTAGCCTGTCTATGTCTTGCTTCAGTCAATTACTATCATCCTGAGTCTCTGTCTATTCTGCTAACCTATCTATGTCCCGTTTCAGTCAATTACTATCATCCTGACTGTCTGTCCATTCTGCTAACCTATCTATGTCCTGCTTTAGTCAATTACAATCATCCCGACTATCTGACGGATTTGCTAGCCTGTCTATGTCTTGCTTCAGTCAATTACTATCATCCTGAGTCTCTGTCTATTCTGCTAACCTATCTATGTCCCGTTTCAGTCAATTACTATCATCCTGACTGTCTGTCCATTCTGCTAACCTATCTATGTCCTGCTTCAGTCAATTACTATCATCCTGACTCTCTGTCCATTGCGCTAACCTATCTATGTCCTGTTTCAGTCGATTAATATCATCCTGACTGTCTGGCCATTCTGCTAACCTATCTATGTCCTATTTCAGTCAATTACTATCATCCTGACTCTCTGTCCAATCTGCTAACCTATCGTTGTCCTGCTTCAGTCAATTACTATCATCCTGACTCTCTGTCCATTCTGCTAAACTATCCATGTCCTGTTTCAGTGAATTACTATCATCCTGACTGTCTGGCCATTCTGCTAACCTATCAATGTCCTGTTTCAGTCAATTACTATCATCCTGACTCTCTGTCCATTCTGATAACCTATCTATGTCCTGTTTCAGTCAATTACTATCATCCTGACTCTCTGTCCATTCTGCTAAACTATCAATGTCCTGTTTCAGTAAATTACTATCATCCTGACTGTCTGGCCATTCTGCTGAACTATCCATGTCCTGTTTCAGTCAATTACTATCATCCTGACTGTCTGTCCATTCTGCTAAACTATCCATGTCCTGTTTCAGTCAATTACTATCATCCTGACTGTCTGTCCATTCTGCTAAACTATCCATGTCCTGTTTCAGTCAATTACTATCATCCTGACTGTCTGTCCATTCTGCTAAACTATCCATGTCCTGTTTCAGTCAATTACAATCATCCCGACTATCTGACGGATTTGCTAGCCTGTCTATGTCTTGCTTCAGTCAATTACTATCATCCTGAGTCTCTGTCTATTCTGCTAACCTATCTATGTCCCGTTTCAGTCAATTACTATCATCCTGACTCTCTGTCCATTCTGCTAACCTATCTACGTCCTGCTTCAGTCAATTACAATCATCCCGACTATCTGACGGATTTGCTAGCCTGTCTATGTCTTGCTTCAGTCAATTACTATCATCCTGAGTCTCTGTCTATTCTGCTAACCTATCTATGTCCCGTTTCAGTCAATTACTATCATCCTGACTGTCTGTCCATTCTGCTAACCTATCTATGTCCTGCTTTAGTCAATTACAATCATCCCGACTATCTGACGGATTTGCTAGCCTGTCTATGTCTTGCTTCAGTCAATTACTATCATCCTGAGTCTCTGTCTATTCTGCTAACCTATCTATGTCCCGTTTCAGTCAATTACTATCATCCTGACTGTCTGTCCATTCTGCTAACCTATCTATGTCCTGCTTCAGTCAATTACTATCATCCTGACTCTCTGTCCATTGCGCTAACCTATCTATGTCCTGTTTCAGTCGATTAATATCATCCTGACTGTCTGGCCATTCTGCTAACCTATCTATGTCCTATTTCAGTCAATTACTATCATCCTGACTCTCTGTCCATTCCGCTAACCTATCTATGTCCTGTTTCAGTCGATTAATATCATCCTGACTGTCTGGCCATTCTGCTAACCTATCTATGTCCTGTTTCAGTCAATTACTATTATCCTGACTCTCTGTCCATTCTGCTAATCTTTCTGTGTCCTGCTTTCGTCAATTACTATGATTCTGGTTGTCTATCCATTCTGCTAACCGATCTATGTTCTGTTTTTGTCAATTACTATTTTCCTGACTGTTTGTCCATTCTGCTAACCGAACTATGTCCAATTCATTCAATTACTATCATCCTGACTCTCTGTCTGTTCGGCTCACGTATCTGCACCCTGTTTCATTCAATTACTATCATCCTGACTGTCTGTCCATTCTGCTCACCTATCTATGTCGTCTATCAGTCAATTACAATCATCTTGACTGTCTGTCTATTCTGCTTACCTATCTTGGTCCTGTTTCAGTCAGTTACTATCATCGTGACTCTCTGTCTATTTTGCGTACCTATCTATGTCATCTGTCAGTCAATTACTACCATCCTGACTGTCTGTCCATTCTGCTTACCTATCTTGGTCCTGTTTCAGTCAGTTACTATCATCGTGAGTGTCTGTCTGTGCTGCTTCAGTCAATTAATATCATCCTGAATGTATGTCCATTCTGCTAACCTATCTGTGTCCTGTTTCAGTCAGTTACTATCATCCTGTCCGTCTGTCCGTTCTTCAAACCTATCAACGGCCTGGTTCAGTCAATTACTATCATCCTGACTGTCTGTCCATTCTGCTAACCTATCTAGGTCCTGTTTCAGTCAATTACTATCATCCTGTCTGTCTGTCCATTCTGCTAACCTATCTATGTCCTTTTTCAGTCGATTACGATCATCTTGACTCTTTGTCTATTATGCCAACATATCTATGTCCTGTTTCAGTCAATTACTATCACCCCTGACTTTCTGTCTATTCTGCTCACCTATCTGGGTCCTGCTTCAGTCAATTGCTATCATCCTGACACTCTGTCCATTCTGCTGACCTATCTATGTCCTGTTGCAGGCAGTTTGTATCATTCTCAGCTCCAAGCTTGGTGTTATTTGCAACTTGTCGGATTATTCAGTGTTTACTAAGATCTAAGCCTTTTATATGTGTTGAAAAGCACTGGTCCGAGCTCTGACCATTCGGGAACACCTCTGTCTACCATCCTCCGGTCCGAAATACAACCATTTGTCACAACTTGGTGTTTTCTGTCCTTGTGCCACATTTTATCCAATTGCACGCTGACCCTCCTTTTCAATGAGTATCAATCTCCCAGTCAGTTGTTTATTGATGTATCCGCTATGTGACAGAAGCCACCTCTTCCGAGTGAGGTGAATTATACCGTCTGCTGCCTCAGCAGGGAGAAGCAGGTTGAGAGATCCGGTGGCTTTGTCAGGATAACGGGATTCCTGATGTTGTAGGTGTCCCTGCGGGGCCGCCATGTCAACGGGGAGAGGTACATGAACTGTAACAGCCCGCACTCCATTAATGTACAGTTGGTGTGTGCGCATGCCCAGTACATCATTTTGGTGAATGTGCACTGTCCTGGCAGCAGCCACCATACCTTCATTCGGAAGCAGTCAGATATTCCTAACACATCAGACCTCCATGGAGAACCAAAATTTGGATCCTCAGAGACAATGGATAACCCCATCTGTGCATGGCTATACCTTCTGCACACCCAAACCCTCGTCCCACTGTCAGTCAAACACTCCAGCAGGAACATGGTGGAACAGACCATTGGTGTGATGAAGCAATGCTTCTGATGTCTGAACCGCCCGGGGGGAGCCCTCCAGTACACACGGGAGCAGGTGTCCAAGTTCATGGTGTTCTGATGCACCCTTCATATCATCACCGTCATGAGGACACAAGGATTGGCACCAGGAATCCGGAGGACACCTCAGGAGGAGGAGGAGGCAGGGAGGATATTTCCTGGATGCCTTCGACCCAGACAGGCTGTCGGACAGTGTCTGTTAAGATTTCGGTTCCAATGGGACAACTTCCCTTTCCCACCATGGATCCCCCATTCTCCACCATTACACCCATCTGAGATGCCCCATCACAGTGTCCCCTTGGTCACCATCCTGCAATACAAAACACCAAGAAAAACCATTTCATTAACATCTTTATCCAACAAAACATTCAATTATACAAACAAAACTGAACTATTCACCCTTATGTATTACCTGAGTGCCTGTCTTGTGGGTTCCCTCGACTTGCCTAGTGCACCGACACAGTGTTTCCCCAGTGGCTGCAGCATGGCTGGTGAAAGGCTGCTGACTTTCACTGGGGAGAGACTGCAGATGGCCTTGCAGGACGTCCTCGAGGAGCTCTGGGTTTGAGGGCTCGGATTCGGACTGCACCACCACGACATGGGCAGCAGCAGCCTGGTCTGGCTGATGGGTAAGAGTAAGGACACTGGTGGAGTGACATTGAAGGCAGAACCAATACTGTCAGCCTGAGAGAGGACAGCAGCTTCATGTTCCACGGAGACACTGTCACTCCCCTGGGGAGACACCTCAGTAATCCTAGTAATCTACTGGATCACAGATTGCTGGACTGCTGTGAGAGCCTGCAAACCCTTCTGAACACTGGGATCCACAGCCATGATGGCAGCAGTCTGATCCTGCATGGCAGCAAACATCTATCTCATGACCTCAGTCTGAGCTTCCACTGCAGCACTGAGTGGTTGGGTGTCTTCAATCTGAGCGGCAGTGGAAGATGAGACAATGATCACCAGACACTGTATCACGTCTGGGTCCACCAGGGCTGTCATGGAGTTAGTGACCACTTCCACAGGGGAAAGAATGGGCTTCAAGCTCTGTGCAATGTCCGGTGCCATGTTGGAGCTGGACTCCTCCATGTTCCTTGACAGTGACAACAGACTGCCTGACAGGCCTGTCAATGGACACAGTATATCAGTGTACATATCCATCAGCATTCTCCTGTATACTGCTCCAGCAATGTTCACATCTGAGTCCTGTGCATTATAACTCGTTTGTGACATCGAGCTCCAGTAATCTGACACAAGAACGATCCTTTCCCCCTGGCCTGGCTGCAGCTCACTCGTGCTCGGTGACACACCACGTGTAGATTCCGACTCTATCCCAGCCTCTAAGGTACAGACTGTGTAAGTATTTGATCTGATGGCTGTGACTATCAGACAAAGTGATGGGGCTTCACCATCAGTGCTGTGCTGTTGCTCTCTCTCTCTGTCTCCTGTAGCTACTGCGACTGTGAAGCTGGCAGTTTTGGGTGATCATTGGAGAGTATGAAACCAGAAGGGGAGGGTTGGGGTGAGGGATTGGGGATGGAATGGAACAGCAGGAGGTCCATGGTCCCACCATCTTCAGCTTGTACAAAGAACAAAGAAAATTATAGCACAGGAACAGGCCCTTCGGCCCTCCAATCCTGCGCCGATCCAGATCCTCTATCGAAACCTGTCGCCTATTTTCTAAGGTTCTGTATCTCTTTGCTTCCTGCCCATTCATGTATCTGTCTAGATACATCTTAAAAGACGCTATCGTGCCCGCGTCCACCACCTCCGCTGGCAACGCGTTCCAGGCACCCACCACCCTCTGCGTAAAGAACCTTCCACGCATATCCCCCCTAAACTTTTCCCCTCTCACTTTGAACTCGTGACCCCTAGTAATTGAATCCTCCACTCTGGGAAAAAGCCTCTTGCTATCCACCCTGTCTATACCTCTCATGATTTTGTACACCTCAATCAGGTCCCCCTCAACCTCCGTCTTTCTAATGAAAATAATCCTAATCTACTCAAGCTCTCTTCATAGCTTGCGCCCTTCATACCAGGCAACATCCTGGTGAACCTCCTCTGCACCCTCTCCAAAGCATCTACATCCTTTTGGTAATGTGGCGACCAGAACTGCACGCAGTATTCCAAATGTGGCCGAACCAAAGTCTTATACAACTGTAAAATGGCCAGCCAACTCTTGTACTCAATACCCCGTCCGATGAAGGAAAGCATGCCGTATGCCTTCTTGACCACTCTATTGACCTGCGTTGCCACCTTCAGGGAACAATGGACCTGAACACCCAAATCTCTCTGTACATCCAAATCTCTCTATACATCAATTTACCCCAGGACTTTTCCATTTATTGTATCGTTCACTCTTGAATTGGATCTTCCAAAATGCATCACCTCGCATTTGCCCTGATTGAACTCCATCTGCCACTTCTCTGCCCAACTCTCCAATCTATCTATATTCTGCTGTATTCTCTGACAGTCCCCTTCACTATCTGCTACACCACCAATCTTAGTGTCGCCTGCAAAATGCTAATCAGGCCTCCTATACTTTCCTCCAAATCATTTATGTATATCACAAACAACAGTGGTCCCAGCGCGGATCCCTGTGGAACACCACTGGTCACACGTCTCCATTTTGAGAAACTCCCTTCCACTGCTACTCTCTGTCTCCTGTTGCCCAGCCAGTTCTTTATCCATCTAGTTAGTACACCCCGGACCCCATGCGACTTCACTTTCTCCATCAAATGCCTTACTGAAGTCCATGTATATGACATCTACAGCCCTTCCCTCATCAATCAACTTTGTCACTTCCTCAAGGAATTCTATTAAGTTGGTAGGACATGACCTTCCCTGCACAAAACCATGTTGCCTATCACTGATAAGCCCATTTTCTTCCAAATGGGAATAGATCCTATCCCTCAGTATCTTCTCCAGCAGCTTCCCTACCACTGACGTCAGGCTCACCGGTCTATAATTACCTGGATTATCCCTGATACCCTTCTTAAACAAGGGGACAACATTAGCAATTCTCCAGTCCTCCCGGACCTCACCCATGTTTAAGGATGCTGCAAAGATATCTGTTAAGGCCCCAGATATTTCCTCTCTCGCTTCCCACAGTAACCTGGGATAGATCCCATCCGGACCTGGGGACTTGTCCACCTTAATGCCTTTTAGAATACCCAACACTTCCTCCCTCCTTATGCGGACTTGACCTAGAGTAATCAAACATCTATCCCTAACCTCAACATCCGTCATGTCCCTCTCCTCGGTGAATACCAATGCAAAGTACTCGTTTAGAATCTCACCCATTTTCACTGACTCCACGCATAATGTTCCTCCTTTGTCCTTGAGTGGGCCAATCCTTTCTCTAGTTACCCTCTTGCTCCTGATATATGAATGAATGTACCTTCTCTATTCGATAGAGAACAACCCCAGCCTATCCAATCGTTCCTCACAGCTGCATTTTTTCTAGTCCTAGCAACATACTCATAAATCTCCTATGTCCCCTCTCTAGTGCAATTAGATCCTTTCTGTAATGAGGTGACCAGAATTGCAATCAGGACTCAAGTTGTGGCCTCGCCAATGAGTTATGCAGTTCCAGCATAATTTCCCTGCTCTTTTATTCTGTACCTCAGCGAATAAAGGAAAGGATTCCATCTGCCTTCTCCACCAAATTATTATTGAATCTGCTTCCACCATGTTTTCAGGCAGTAAATTCCGGATCCCAACAACTCGCTGTGCAAGAAAATTCTCCTCATTTCACCTCTGGTTCTTTGTCAATTACCTTCAATCTATGTCTTCTTCATACTGAACTTTCTGACACTGGAAACAGTTTCACATTAATTACCCTATCAAAACCATTTATGACTTTGGATTCTGTGTGAAATCTCCTCTTACCCTTCACTGCTCTGAAGAGAAAAATCCCACCTTTTCCAATCTCTCCACGTAACTGAATTCCCAGATCCCTGCTACCATTCGAGTAAATCACCTCTGTATCTTCACTAAGTCCTTGTCATCTTTACCAAAGTGTGGTGATCAGAATTCGACACAATTCTCCAGCTGGGACCTAACCAATGATGTATAAACATCAGCATTTCCTCCTGCGTTTTATTACTCTGTGCTGTGTTTATAAAGCCAAAGACACGATATGTTGTTTTTTTTAGCAGCCTTCTCAGTTTCCTGCTGCCTCAGAAATTAGTACAGCCCGAGATCTGTCCATTCCACCACCCACATTAGTTTGCCTTTCCTCATATTTCCTACCGATATGCATCACTTCACAGTTCAATGTGTAAAGTTCAATCTGCCGGGTGACTGTCCATTTCACCAGTCACTCTCTGTCCTCATTGGGACAGACCAGGCTCCATCCTCAGACTCTGCTGAGTTAGCGGCTTTCACCCAGTGTGGTACTGAGCTCCAAAGAGAGCAGAAAAGAATCACTTTTATTCACGGCCTTTGTTAATCCCATCCGGTGAGGTATTGAGGCACACAGAGAGCAGGATAGACACAATTCTATCCCTGGCCTGTGTTAATCCCACCCGGTGTGGTACTGTCTCACACAGAGAGCAGGAAAAACCCAAGTCTGTCCCCGCCCTGTGTTAATCCCACCCGGTGTGGTATTGAGCCACAGAGAGAGCAGGAAGGACCCGATTCTATCCCCGGTCTGTGTTAATACCATTCGGTGGGGTACTGGCACACACAGAGAGCAAGAAAGAACCAATTCTATCCCAGCCTGTGTTAATCCCACCGGTGTGGTACTGACCCATACAGAGAGCAGAAAAAAGCGAATTCTATCCCCGGCCTGTGTTAATCCCAATCGGTGTGGTACTGAACGACACAGAGAGCAGGAAAGGACCAATTCTGTCCCCCGTCTGTGTTAATACCATCCGGTGGGGTACTGACCCACACAGAGAGCAGGAAAAAACCAATTCTATCCCAGCCTGTGTTAATCCCACCGGTGTGGTACTGACCTACACAGAGAGCAGGAAAGGCCCAATACTATCCCCGGCCTGTGTTAATCCCACTCGCTGTGGTACTGACCTACACAGAGAGCAGGAAAGGCCCAATACTATCCCCGGCCTGTGTTAATCCCACCCGGTGTGGTACTGAGCCACAGAGAGAGCAGGAAAGACCCGATTCTATCCCCGGTCTGTGTTAATACCATCCGGTGGGGTACTGACCCACACAGAGAGCAGGAAAGAACCAATTCTATCCCAGCCTGTGTTAATCCCACAAGTGTGGTACTGACCTACACAGAGAGCAGAAAAGGCCCAATACTATCCACGGCCTGAGTTAATCCCACTCGGTGTGGTACTGACCCATACAGAGAGCAGAAAAAAGCCAATTCTTTCCCCGGCCTGTGTTAATCGCACTCGGTGTGGTGCTGACCTACACAGAGAGCAGGAAAGACCCAATTCTGTCCCCGGTCTGTCTTATTACCATCCGGTGGGGTACTGACCCACACAGAGATCAGGAAAGAACCAATTCTATCCCAGCCTGTGTTAATCCCACCAGTGTGGTACTGACCTACACAGAGAGCAGGAAAGGCCCAAAACTCTCTCCGGCCTGTGTCAATCCCACTCGCTGCGGTACTGACCTACACAGAGAGCAGGAAAGGCCCAGTACTATCCCCGGCCTGTGTTAGTCCCACCCGGTGCGGCACTGAGCCACAGAGAGAGCAGGAAAGACCCGATTCTATCCCCGGTCTGTGTTAATACCATCCGGTGGGGTACTGACCCACACAGAGAGCAGGAAAGAACCAATTCTATCCCAGCCTGTGTTAAACCCACCGGTGTGGTACTGACCCATACAGAGAGCAGAAGAAAGCCAATTCTATCCCCGGCCTGTGTTAATCCCACTCGGTGTGGTACTGAGCTACACAGAGAGAGCAGGAAAGACCCGATTCTATCCCCGGTCTGTGTTAATACCATCCGGTGGGGTACTGACCCACACAGAGAGCAGGAAAGAACCAATTCTATCCCAGGCCTGTGTTAATCCCACTCGGTGTGGTACTGACCCACACAGAGAGCAGGAAAGAACCAATTCTATCCCAGTCTGTGTTAATCCCACCGTTGTGGTACTGACATACACAGAGAGCAGGAAAGGCCCAATACTATCCCCGGCCTGTGCTAATCCCAGTCGGTGTGGTACCGACCTACACAGAGAGCAGGAAAGGCCAAATACTATCCCCGGCCTGTGTTAATCCCACCCGGTGTGGTAATGACAAGCAAAGAGAGCATGAAAAACCCAATTCTGTCCCCGGTCTGTGTTAATCCCACCCGGTGTGGTAATGACAAACAAAGAGAGCAGGAAAGACGCAATTCTATCCCCGGTGGGTGCTAATCCCACCCGGTGTGGTAATGACTCACACAGAGAGCAGGAAAGACACAATTCTATCCCCGGCCTGTGTTTATCCCTCCTGGTCTGGTACTGACACACACACACAGAGCAGGAAAGATCCAATTCTATCCCTGGCCTGTGTTAATTCCATCCGGTCTGGTACTGACACACACGCACAGAGCAGGAAAGATCCAATTCTATCCCCGGCCTGTGTTAATTCCACCCGGTCTGGTACTGACTCACTGAGAGAGCAGGAAAGACCCAATTCTCTCCCTGCCCTGTGTTAATCCCACCCGGTGTGGGATTGAACCACACAGAGAGCAGGAAAGACCCAATTCTCTCCCTGCCCTGTGTTAATCCCACCCGGTGTGGTACTGACCCACACAGAGAGCAGGAAAGATCCAATTCTCTCCCTGCCCTGTATTAACCCCACCGGGTCTGGTGCTGACACACACACACAGAGAAGGAAAGACCCAATTCTTGCCCTGGCATGTGTTAATCAGACCCGGTCTGGTGCTGACACACACACGCAGAGCAGGAAAGACCCAATTCTATTCCCGGCCTGTGTAAATCCCACCCGGTCTGGTGCTGACACACACACACAGAGCAGGAAAGATCCAATTCTCTCCCTGCCCTGTGTTAATCCCACCCGGTGTGGTAATGACCCACACACAGAGCAGGAAAGACCCAATTCTTGCCCTGGCCTGTGTTAATCCCACCCGGTCTGGTGCTGACACATACACACAGAGCAGGAAAGACCCAATTCTATTCCCGGCCTGTGTTAGTCCCACCCGGTGCGGCACTGAGCCACAGAGAGAGCAGGAAAGACCCGATTCTATCCCCGGTCTGTATTAATACCATCCGGTGGGGTACTGACCCACACAGAGAGCAGGAAAGAACCAATTCTATCCCAGCCTGTGTTAAACCCACCGGTGTGGTACTGACCCATACAGAGAGCAGAAGAAAGCCAATTCTATCCCCGGCCTGTGTTAATCCCACTCGGTGTGGTACTGAGCTACACAGAGAGCAGAAAAGGGCCAATACTATCCCAGGCCTGTGTTAATCCCACTCGGTGTGGTACTGACCCACACAGAGAGCAGGAAAGAACCAATTCTATCCCAGTCTGTGTTAATCCCACCGTTGTGGTACTGACATACACAGAGAGCAGGAAAGGCCCAATACTATCCCCGGCCTGTGCTAATCCCAGTCGGTGTGGTACCGACCTACACAGAGAGCAGGAAAGGCCAAATACTATCCCCGGCCTGTGTTAATCCCACCCGGTGTGGTAATGACAAGCAAAGAGAGCATGAAAAACCCAATTCTGTCCCCGGTCTGTGTTAATCCCACCCGGTGTGGTAATGACTCACACAGAGAGCAGGAAAGACACAATTCTATCCCCGGCCTGTGTTTATCCCTCCTGGTCTGGTACTGACACACACACACAGAGCAGGAAAGATCCAATTCTATCCCTGGCCTGTGTTAATTCCATCCGGTCTGGTACTGACACACACGCACAGAGCAGGAAAGATCCAATTCTATCCCCGGCCTGTGTTAATTCCACCCGGTCTGGTACTGACTCACTGAGAGAGCAGGAAAGACCCAATTCTCTCCCTGCCCTGTGTTAATCCCACCCGGTGTGGGATTGAACCACACAGAGAGCAGGAAAGACCCAATTCTCTCCCTGCCCTGTGTTAATCCCACCCGGTGTGGTACTGACCCACACAGAGAGCAGGAAAGATCCAATTCTCTCCCTGCCCTGTATTAACCCCACCGGGTCTGGTGCTGACACACACACACAGAGAAGGAAAGACCCAATTCTTGCCCTGGCATGTGTTAATCAGACCCGGTCTGGTGCTGACACACACACGCAGAGCAGGAAAGACCCAATTCTATTCCCGGCCTGTGTAAATCCCACCCGGTCTGGTGCTGACACACACACACAGAGCAGGAAAGATCCAATTCTCTCCCTGCCCTGTGTTAATCCCACCCGGTGTGGTAATGACCCACACACAGAGCAGGAAAGACCCAATTCTTGCCCTGGCCTGTGTTAATCCCACCCGGTCTGGTGCTGACACATACACACAGAGCAGGAAAGACCCAATTCTATTCCCGGCCTGTGTTAGTCCCACCCGGTGCGGCACTGAGCCACAGAGAGAGCAGGAAAGACCCGATTCTATCCCCGGTCTGTGTTAATACCATCCGGTGGGGTACTGACCCACACAGAGAGCAGGAAAGAACCAATTCTATCCCAGCCTGTGTTAAACCCACCGGTGTGGTACTGACCCATACAGAGAGCAGAAGAAAGCCAATTCTATCCCCGGCCTGTGTTAATCCCACTCGGTGTGGTACTGAGCTACACAGAGAGCAGAAAAGGGCCAATACTATCCCAGGCCTGTGTTAATCCCACTCGGTGTGGTACTGACCCACACAGAGAGCAGGAAAGAACCAATTCTATCCCAGTCTGTGTTAATCCCACCGTTGTGGTACTGACATACACAGAGAGCAGGAAAGGCCCAATACTATCCCCGGCCTGTGCTAATCCCAGTCGGTGTGGTACCGACCTACACAGAGAGCAGGAAAGGCCAAATACTATCCCCGGCCTGTGTTAATCCCACCCGGTGTGGTAATGACAAGCAAAGAGAGCATGAAAAACCCAATTCTGTCCCCGGTCTGTGTTAATCCCACCCGGTGTGGTAATGACAAACAAAGAGAGCAGGAAAGACGCAATTCTATCCCCGGTGGGTGCTAATCCCACCCGGTGTGGTAATGACTCACACAGAGAGCAGGAAAGACACAATTCTATCCCCGGCCTGTGTTTATCCCTCCTGGTCTGGTACTGACACACACACACAGAGCAGGAAAGATCCAATTCTATCCCTGGCCTGTGTTAATTCCATCCGGTCTGGTACTGACACACACGCACAGAGCAGGAAAGATCCAATTCTATCCCCGGCCTGTGTTAATTCCACCCGGTCTGGTACTGACTCACTGAGAGAGCAGGAAAGACCCAATTCTCTCCCTGCCCTGTGTTAATCCCACCCGGTGTGGGATTGAACCACACAGAGAGCAGGAAAGACCCAATTCTCTCCCTGCCCTGTGTTAATCCCACCCGGTGTGGTACTGACCCACACAGAGAGCAGGAAAGATCCAATTCTCTCCCTGCCCTGTATTAACCCCACCGGGTCTGGTGCTGACACACACACACAGAGAAGGAAAGACCCAATTCTTGCCCTGGCATGTGTTAATCAGACCCGGTCTGGTGCTGACACACACACGCAGAGCAGGAAAGACCCAATTCTATTCCCGGCCTGTGTAAATCCCACCCGGTCTGGTGCTGACACACACACACAGAGCAGGAAAGATCCAATTCTCTCCCTGCCCTGTGTTAATCCCACCCGGTGTGGTAATGACCCACACACAGAGCAGGAAAGACCCAATTCTTGCCCTGGCCTGTGTTAATCCCACCCGGTCTGGTGCTGACACATACACACAGAGCAGGAAAGACCCAATTCTATTCCCGGCCTGTGTTAATCCCGCCCGGTGTGGTACTGACACACACAGAGAGCAGGAAAGACCCAATTCTATCCCTGGCCTGCGTTAATCCCACCCGGTGAGGCACTGAAGCACACAGAGAGCAGTAAAGACCCAATTCCATCCGCGGCCTGTGTTAACCTCACCCGGTGTGGTACTGACTCACACAGAGTGCAGGAAAGACCCAATTCTATCAACGGCCTGTGTTAATCCCTCCCGGTCTGGTACAGACACACACAGAGTGAGCAGGAAACACCCAATTCTATCCCCGGCCTGTGTTAATCCCACCCGGTGTGATACTGACCCACACAGAGAGCAGAAAAGACCGAATGCCATCCCCGGCCTGTCTTAATTCCACCCGGTGTGGTACTGACCCACACAGAGAGCAGAAAAGACCCAATTATATCCGAGACTACGTTAATCCCACCCGGTGTGATACTGACCCACACAGAGAGCAGAAAAAACCTAATTCTATCCCCGACCTGTGTTAATCGACCCGGTGTGGGACTGACACACACAGAGAGCAGACAAGACCCAATTCTATTCCTGGTCATTGTTAATCCACCCGGTGTGGTACTGACAAACACAGTGAACAGGAAAAACTCAATTCTATCCCCGGCCTGTGATAATCGACCCGGTGTTTTACTGACACACACAGAGAGCAGGAAAGACCTAATCCGATCCCCGGCCTGTGTTAATCCCACCCGGTATGGTATTGATCCAAATAGAGAGCAGGAAAAACCCAATTCTATCCCTGGCCTGTGTTAATCCCATCCGGTGTGGTACTGCCAAACACAGAAAGCCGGAAAAATCCAATTCTCTCCCTGCCCTATGTTTATCCCACCCGGTGTGGTACTGACCCATACAGAGAGCAGCAAAAACCCAATTCCATCCCCGGCCTGTGTTAACCCCACCCGGTGTGGTACTGACTCACATAGAGAGCAGGAAAGGCCCAATTCTATAACTGGCCTGTGTAAATCCCACCCGGTCTGGTACAGACACACACACAGAGAGCAGGAAACACCCAATTCTATCCCCGGCCTGTGTTAATCCCACCTGGTGTGGCACTGAAGCACACAGAGAGCAGGAAATACCCAATTCTATCACCGGCCTGTGTTATTCCCACCCGGTCTGGTACAAACACAGAGAGAGAGAGCAGGAAACACCCAATTCTATCCCCGGTCGGTGTTAATCCCACCCGGTGTGGTACTGACCCACACAGAGAGCAGAAAAGACCCAATTATATCCCAGCCTATGTTAATCCCACCCGGTGTGATACTGACCCACACAGAGATCAGAAAAAACCAAATTCTATTGCCGGTCTGTGTTAATCCCACCCGGTGTGGTAATGACCGACACAGAGAGCAGAAAAGACCGAATTCCATCCCCGGCCTGTGTTAATCCCACCCGGTGTGGTAATGACACACAGAGAGAGCTGGAATAACCCAATTCTATCCCCGGCCTGTGTTAATCCCACCCGGTGTGGAACTGACCCACAGAGAGAGAGAGAGCAGGAAACACCCAATTCTATCCCCGGCCTGTTTTAATCCCACCCGGTGTGATACTGACCCACAAAGAGAGCAGAAAAAAACCAATTCTATCCCCGGTCGGTGTTAATCCCACCCGGTGTAGTAATGACCGACAGAGAGAGCAGAAAAGACCTAATTCCATCCCCGGCCTGTGTTCATCCCACCCGGTGTGGTAATGACACACAGAGAGAGCTGGAATAACCCAATTCTGTCCCCGGCCTGTGTTAATCCCACCCGGTGTGGAACTGACCCACACAGAGAGAGCAGGAAAGACGCAACTCTTTCCACAGCCTGTGTTAATCCCTCCCGGTCTGGTACTGACACACACACACAAAGCAGGAAAGACCCAATTATATCCCCGACCTGTGTTAATCCCACCCGGTGTGATACTGACCCACACAGAGAGCAGGAAAGACCCAATTCTATCCCCGACCTGTGTTAATCGACCCGGTGTGGTACTGACACACACAGAGAGCAGAAAAGACCCAATTCTATTCCCGGTCATTGTTAATCCACCCGGTGTGGTACTGACAAACACAGTGAACAGGAAAAACTCAATTCTATCCCCGGCCTGTGATAAACGACCCGGTGTTTTACTGACACACACAGAGAGCAGGAAAGACCCAATTCTTTCCCCGGTCTGTGTCAATCCCACCCGGTGTGATATTGACCCACACAGATCGCAGGAAAGACCCAATCCGATCCCCGGCCTGTGTTAATCCCACCCGGTATGGTATTGATCCAAATAGAGAGCAGGAAAAACCCAATTCCTTCCTCGGCCTGTGTTAACCCCACCCGGTGTGGTACTGACTCACATAGAGAGCAGGAAAGGTCTAATTCTATCACTGGCCTGTGTAAATCCCACCCGGTCTGGTACAGACACACACACAGAGAGCAGGAAACACCCAATTCTATCCCCGGCCTGTGTTAATCCCACCTGGTGTGGCACTGAAGCACACAGAGAGCAGGAAATACACAATTCCATCCCCGGCCTGTGTTAACCTCACCCGGTGTGGTACTGACTTACACAGAGAGCAGGAAATACCCAATTCTATCACCGGCCTGTGTTAGTCCCACCCGGTCTGGTACAAACACAAAGAGAGAGAGCAGGAAACACCCAATTCTATCCCCGGCCTGTTTTAATCCCACCCGGTGTGGCACTGAAGCACACAGAGAGCAGGAAAGACACAATTCCATCCCCGGCCTGTGTTAACATCACCCGGTGTGGTACTGACTCACACAGAGAGCAGGAAATACCCAATTCTATCACCGGCCTGTGTTAGTCCCACCTGGTCTGGTACAAACACAGAGAGAGAGAGCAGGAAACACCCAATTCTATCCCCGGCCTGTTTTAATCCCACCCGGTGTGATACTGACCCACAGAGAGAGCAGAGAAAACCCAATTCTATCCCCGGTCGGTGTTAATCCCATCCGGTGTGGTACTGACCCACACAGAGAGCACAAAAGACCCAATTATATCCCAGCCTATGTTAATCCCACCCGGTGTGATACTGACCCACACAGAGAGCAGAAAAAACCTAATTCTATTGCCGGTCTGTGTTAATCCCACCCGGTGTGGTAATGACCGACACAGAGAGCAGAAAAGACCTAATTCTATCCCCGGTCTGTGTTAATCCCACCCGGTGTGGTAATGACACACAGAGAGAGCTGGAATAACCCAATTCTATCCCCGGCCTGTGTTAATCCCACCCGGTGTGGTACTGACCCAAGCAGAGAGAGCAGGAAAGATGCAACTCTTTCCGCGGCCTGTGTTAATCCCTCCCGGTCTGGTACTGACACACACACACAAAGCAGGAAAGACCCAATTCTATCCCCGGTCTGTGTTAATCCCAGCCGGTGTGGTACTGACCCACACAGAGAGCAGAAAAGACCGAATTCCATCCGCGGCCTGTGTTAATCCCAGCCGGTGTGGTACTGACCCACACAGAGAGCAGTAAAGAACCAATTATATCCCAGCCTATGTTAATCCCACCCGGTGTGATACTGACCCACACAGAGAGCAGGAAAGACCCAATTCTATCCCCGACCTGTGTTAATCGACCCGGTGTGGTACTGACACACACAGAGAGCAGAAAAGACCCAATTCTATTCCCGGTCATTGTTAATCCACCCGGTGTGGTACTGACAAACACAGTGAACAAGAAAAAAAACTCAATTCTATCCCCGGCCTGTGATAATCGACCCGGTGTTTTCCTGACACACACAGTGAACAGGAAAGACCCAATTCTTTCCCCGGCCTGTGTTAATCCCACCCGGTGTGATAGTGACACACACAGATCGCAGGAAAGACCCAATCCGATCCCCGGCCTGTGTTAATCCCACCCGGTATAGTATTGATCCAAATAGAGAGCAGGAAAAACCCAATTCTATCCCTGGCCTGTGTTAATCCCATCCGGTGTGGTACTGCCACACACAGAGAGCAGGAAAAATTCAATTCTCTCCCTGCCCTATGTTTATCCCACCCGGTGTGGTACTGACCCATACAGAGAGCAGCAAAAACCCAATTCCATCCCCGGCCTGTGTTAACCCCACCCGGTGTGGTACTGACTCACATAGAGAGCAGGAAAGGCCCAATTCTATCACTGGCCTGTGTAAATCCCACCCGGTCTGGTACAGACACACAGAGAGAGAGCAGGAAACACCCAATTCTATCCCCGGCCTGTGTTAATCCCACCCGGTGTGGCACTGAAGCACACAGAGAGCAGGAAAGACACAATTCCATCCCCGGCCTGTGTTAACCTCACTCGGTGTGGTACTGACTCACACAGAGAGCACGAAATATCCAATTCTATCACCGGCCTGTGTTAGTCCCACCCGGTCTGGTACAAACACAGAGAGAGAGAGCAGGAAACACCCAATTCTATCCCCGGCCTGTTTTCATCCCACCCGGTGTGATACTGACCCACAGAGGGAGCAGAAAAAACCCAATTCTATCCCCGGTCGGTGTTAATCCCACCCGGTGTGGTACTGACCCACACAGAGAGCAGAAAAAAACTAATTCTATTGCCGGTCTGTGTTAATCCCACCCGGTGTGGTAATGACCGACATAGAGAGCAGAAAAAACCTAATTCTATTGCCGGTCTGTGTTAATCCCACCCGGTGTGGTAATGACCGACATAGAGAGCAGAAAAAACCTAATTCTATTGCCGGTCTGTGCTAATCCCACCCGGTGTGGTAATGACCGACATAGAGAGAGCTGGAATAACTCAATTCTATCTCCGGCCTGTGTTAATCCCACCCGGTGTGGAACTGACCCACACAGAGAGAGCAGGAAAGACGCAGCTCTTTCCACGGCCTGTGTTAATCCCTCCTGGTCCGGTACTGACACACACACACAAAGCAGGAAAGACCCAATTCTATCCCCGACCTGTGTTAATCCCACCCGGTGTGGTACTGACCCACACAGAGAGCAGGAAAGACCCAATTCCATCCCCGGCCTGTGTTAACCCCACCCGGTCTGGTACAGACACACACACACAGAGAGCAGGAAACATCCAATTCTATCCCCGGCCTGTGTTAATCCCACCCGGTGTGGCTCTGAAGCACACAGAGAGCAGGAAAGACACAATTCCATCCCCGGCCTGTGTTCACCTCACCCGGTGTGGTACTGACTCACACAGAGAGCAGGAAATACCCAATTCTATCACCGGCCTGTGTTAGTCCCACCCGGTCTGGTACAAACACAGAGAGAGATAGCACGAAACACCCAATTCTATCCCCGGCCTGATTTAATCCCACCCGGTGTGATACTGACCCACACAGAGAGCAGGAAAAACCCAATTCTATCCCCGGTCATTGTTAATCCACCCGGTGTGGTACTGACAAACACAGTGAACAGGAAAAACTCAATTCTATCCCCGGCCTGTGATAATCGACCCGGTGTTTTCCTGACACACACAGAGAGCAGGAAAGACCCAATTCTTTCCCCGGCCTGTGTTAATCCCACCCGGTATGATAGTGACCCACACAGATCGCAGGAAAGACCCAATCCGATCCCCGGCCTGTGTTAATCCCACCCGGTATAGTATTGATCCAAATAGAGAGCAGGAAAAACCCAATTCTATCCCTGGCCTGTGTTAATCCCATCCGGTGTGGTACTGCCACACACAGAGAGCAGGAAAAATACAATTCCCTCCCTGCCCTATGTTTATCCCACCCGGTGTGGTACTGACCCATACAGAGAGCAGCAAAAACCCAATTCCATCCCCGGCCTGTGTTAACCCCACCCGGTGTGGTACTGACTCACATAGAGAGCAGGAAAGGCCCAATTCTATCACTGGCCTGTGTAAATCCCACCCGGTCTGGTACAGACACACACACAGAGAGCAGGAAACACCCAATTCTATCCCCGGCCTGTGTTAATCCCACCCGGTGTGGCACTGAAGCACACAGAGAGGAGGAAAGACACAATTCCATCCCCGGCCTGTGTTAACCTCACCCGATGTGGTACTGACTCACACAGTGAGCAGAAAATACCCAATTCTATCACCGGCCTGTGTTGGTCCCACCCGGTCTGGTACAAACACAGAGAGAGAGAGCAGGAAACACCCAATTCTAACCCCGGCCTGTTTTAATCCCACCCGGTGTGATACTGACCCACAGAGAGAGCAGAAAAAACCCAATTCTATCCCCGGTCGGTGTTAATCCCATCCGGTGTGGTACTGACCCACACAGAGAGCAGAAAAGACCCAATTATATCCCAGCCTATGTTAATCCCACCAGGTGTGATACTGACCCATATAGAGAGCAGAAAAAACCTAATTCTATTGCTGGTCTGTGTTAATCCCACCCGGTATGGTACTGACCCACACAGAGAGCAGGAAAGACCCAATTCTATCCCCGGCCAGTGTTAATCCAACCCGGTGTGGTACTGACCCACACAGAGAGCAGGAAAGACCCAATTCTATCCCCGGCCTGTGTTAATCCCACCCGGTGTGGTACTGACTCACACAGAAAGCAGGAAAGACGCAGCTCTATCCTCGAGCTGCATTAATCCCACCCGGTCAGGTGCTGACACATACACACAGAGCAGGAAAGACCCAATTCTATTCCCGGCCTGTGTTAATCACACCCGTTCTGGTGCGGACACACACACACTGAGCAGGGAAGACCCAATTCTCTCCCTGCCCTGTATTAACCCCACGTTCTGGTTCTGACACACACACACAGAGCAGGAAAGACCCAATTCTTGCCCTGGCCTGTGTTAATCCCACCCGGTCTGGTGCTGAGACATACACACAGAGCAGGAAAGACACAATTCTATCCCCGGCCTGTGTTAATCCCACCCGGTCTGGTACAGACACACAGAGAGAGAGCAGGAAACACCCAATTCTATCCCCGGCCTGTGTTAATCCCACCCGGTGTGGCACTGAAGCACACAGAGAGCAGGAAAGACACAATTCCATCCCCGGCCTGTGTTAACCTCACTCGGTGTGGTACTGACTCACACAGAGAGCACGAAATATCCAATTCTATCACCGGCCTGTGTTAGTCCCACCCGGTCTGGTACAAACACAGAGAGAGAGAGCAGGAAACACCCAATTCTATCCCCGGCCTGTTTTCATCCCACCCGGTGTGATACTGACCCACAGAGGGAGCAGAAAAAACCCAATTCTATCCCCGGTCGGTGTTAATCCCACCCGGTGTGGTACTGACCCACACAGAGAGCAGAAAAAACATAATTCTATTGCCGGTCTGTGTTAATCCCACCCGGTGTGGTAATGACCGACATAGAGAGCAGAAAAAAACTAATTCTATTGCCGGTCTGTGTTAATCCCACCCGGTGTGGTAATGACCGACATAGAGAGCAGAAAAAACCTAATTCTATTGCCGGTCTGTGTTAATCCCACCCGGTGTGGTAATGACCGACATAGAGAGCAGAAAAAACCTAATTCTATTGCCGGTCTGTGCTAATCCCACCCGGTGTGGTAATGACCGACATAGAGAGAGCTGGAATAACTCAATTCTATCCCCGGCCTGTGTTAATCCCACCCGGTGTGGAACTGACCCACACAGAGAGAGCAGGAAAGACGCAGCTCTTTCCACGGCCTGTGTTAATCCCTCCTGGTCCGGTACTGACACACACACACAAAGCAGGAAAGACCCAATTCTATCCCCGACCTGTGTTAATCCCACCCGGTGTGGTACTGACCCACACAGAGAGCAGGAAAGACCCAATTCCATCCCCGGCCTGTGTTAACCCCACCCGGTCTGGTACAGACACACACACACAGAGAGCAGGAAACATCCAATTCTATCCCCGGCCTGTGTTAATCCCACCCGGTGTGGCTCTGAAGCACACAGAGAGCAGGAAAGACACAATTCCATCCCCGGCCTGTGTTCACCTCACCCGGTGTGGTACTGACTCACACAGAGAGCAGGAAATACCCAATTCTATCACCGGCCTGTGTTAGTCCCACCCGGTCTGGTACAAACACAGAGAGAGATAGCACGAAACACCCAATTCTATCCCCGGCCTGATTTAATCCCACCCGGTGTGATACTGACCCACACAGAGAGCAGGAAAAACCCAATTCTATCCCCGGTCATTGTTAATCCACCCGGTGTGGTACTGACAAACACAGTGAACAGGAAAAACTCAATTCTATCCCCGGCCTGTGATAATCGACCCGGTGTTTTCCTGACACACACAGAGAGCAGGAAAGACCCAATTCTTTCCCCGGCCTGTGTTAATCCCACCCGGTATGATAGTGACCCACACAGATCGCAGGAAAGACCCAATCCGATCCCCGGCCTGTGTTAATCCCACCCGGTATAGTATTGATCCAAATAGAGAGCAGGAAAAACCCAATTCTATCCCTGGCCTGTGTTAATCCCATCCGGTGTGGTACTGCCACACACAGAGAGCAGGAAAAATACAATTCCCTCCCTGCCCTATGTTTATCCCACCCGGTGTGGTACTGACCCATACAGAGAGCAGCAAAAACCCAATTCCATCCCCGGCCTGTGTTAACCCCACCCGGTGTGGTACTGACTCACATAGAGAGCAGGAAAGGCCCAATTCTATCACTGGCCTGTGTAAATCCCACCCGGTCTGGTACAGACACACACACAGAGAGCAGGAAACACCCAATTCTATCCCCGGCCTGTGTTAATCCCACCCGGTGTGGCACTGAAGCACACAGAGAGGAGGAAAGACACAATTCCATCCCCGGCCTGTGTTAACCTCACCCGATGTGGTACTGACTCACACAGAGAGCAGAAAATACCCAATTCTATCACCGGCCTGTGTTGGTCCCACCCGGTCTGGTACAAACGCAGAGAGAGAGAGCAGGAAACACCCAATTCTAACCCCGGCCTGTTTTAATCCCACCCGGTGTGATACTGACCCACAGAGAGAGCAGAAAAAACCCAATTCTATCCCCGGTCGGTGTTAATCCCATCCGGTGTGGTACTGACCCACACAGAGAGCAGAAAAGACCCAATTATATCCCAGCCTATGTTAATCCCACCAGGTGTGATACTGACCCACACAGAGAGCAGAAAAAACCTAATTCACTTGCTGGTCTGTGTTAATCCCACCCGGTATGGTACCAACCCACACAGAGAGCAGGAAAGACCCAATTCTATCCCCGGCCAGTGTTAATCCAACCCGGTGTGGTACTGACCCACACAGAGAGCAGGAAAGACCCAATTCTATCCCCGGCCTGTGTTAATCCCACCCGGTGTGGTACTGACTCACACAGAAAGCAGGAAAGACGCAGCTCTATCCTCGAGCTGCATTAATCCCACCCGGTCAGGTGCTGACACATACACACAGAGCAGGAAAGACCCAATTCTATTCCCGGCCTGTGTTAATCACACCCGTTCTGGTGCGGACACACACACACTGAGCAGGGAAGACCCAATTCTCTCCCTGCCCTGTATTAACCCCACGTTCTGGTTCTGACACACACACACAGAGCAGGAAAGACCCAATTCTTGCCCTGGCCTGTGTTAATCCCACCCGGTCTGGTGCTGAGACATACACACAGAGCAGGAAAGACACAATTCTATCCCCGGCCTGTGTTAATCCCTCTCGGTCTGGTACTGACACAAACACAGAGAGCAGGAAGACGCAACTCTATCCCCGAGCTGCATTAATCCCACCAGGTCAGGTGCTGACACATACACACAGAGCAGGAAAGACACAATTCTATTCCCGGCCTGTGATAATCGACCCGGTGTGGTACTGACCCACACAGATGGCAGGAAACATCCAATCCTATCCCCGGCCTGTGTTAATCCCACCCAGTATGGTACTGACCCACATAGAGAGCAGGAAAAACCCAATTCTATTCGCGGCCCTGTGTTAATCCCACCCGGTGTAGTGCTGACCCACACAGAGAGTCGGAAAAACACAATTCTGTCCCCGGCCTGTTGTAATCCCACCCGGTAAGGTACTAACCCACACAGAGAGCAGGAAATAACCAATTATATCCCTGGCCTGTGTTAATCCCACCCGGTCTGCTACTGACCCACACAGAGATCAGGGAAGACCCAATTCTATCCTCGGCCTGTGTTAATCCCACCCGGTGTGGTACTGACACACACAGAGAGTCGGAAAAACACAATTCTATCCCCGGCCTGTTGTAATCCCACCCGGTATGGTACTAACCCACACAGAGAGCAGGAAATGCCCAATTATATCCCTGGCCTGTGTTAATCCCACCCGGTCTGCTACTGACCCACACAGAGATCAGGGAAGACCCAATTCTATCCTCGGCCTGTGTTAATCCCACGCGGTGTGGTACTGACACACACAGAGAGCAGGAAAGACCCAATTCTATCACCGACCTGTGTTAATCTCACCTGGTCTGGTACAGACCCACACAGAGAGCAGAAAAGACCCAATTATATCCCAGCCTGTGTAAATCCCACCCGGTGTGATACTGACCCACACAGAGCCAGGAAAAAACCCAATTCTATCCCCGGTCGATGTTAATCCCTCCCGGTGTGGTACTGACACACGCAGAGAGCAGGAAAACCCAATTCTAACCCCGGTCGGTGTTAATCCCACCCGGTGTGGTACTGACACACACACACAGAGCAGAGAAGACCCAATTATATCCCAGCCTATGTTAATCCCACCCGGTGTGATACTGACCCACACAGAGAGCAGAAAACACCTAATTCTATTGCCGGTCTGTGTTAATCCCACCCGGTGTGGTAATGACACACAGAGAGAGCTGGAATAACCCAATTCTGTCCCCGGCCTGTGTTAATCCCACCTGGTGTGGAACTGACCCACACAGAGAGAGCAGGAAAGACGCAACACTTTCCGCGGCCTGTGTTAATCCCTCCCGGTCCGGTACTGACACACACACACAAAGCAGGAAAGACCCAATTCTGTCTCCGACCTGTGTTAATCCCACCCGGTGTGGTACTGACCCACACAGAGAGCAGGAAAGACCCAATTCTATCCCCGGCCAGTGTTAATCCCACCCGGTGTGGTACTGACCCACACAGAGAGCAGGAAAGACCCAATTCTATCCCCGGTCTGTGTTAATCCCAACCGGTGTGGTACTGACCCACACAGAGAGCAGAAAAGACCGAATTCCATCCCCGGCCTGTGCTAATCCCACCCGGTGTGGTACTGACCCACACAGAGAGCAGAAAAGACCCAATTATATCCCAGCCTATGTTAATCCCACCCGGTGTGATACTGACCCACACAAAGAGCAGGAAAGACCCAATTCTATCCCCGACCTGCGTTAATCGAACCAGTGTGGTACTGACACACACAGAGAGCAGAAAAGACCCAATTCTATACCCGGTCATTGTTAATCCACCCGGTGTGGTACTGACAAACACAGTGAACAGGAAAGACCCAATTCTTTCCCCGGCCTGTGTTAATCCCACCCGGTGTGATAGTGACCCACACAGATCGCAGGAAAGACCCAATCCGATCCCCGGCCTGTGTTAATCCCACCCGGTATAGTATTGATCCAAATAGAGAGCAGGGAAAACCCAATTCTATCCCTGGCCTGTGTTAATCCCATCCGGTGTGGTACTGCCACACACAGAGAGCAGGAAAAATGCAATTCTCTCCCTGCCCTATGTTTATCCCACCCGGTGTGGTACTGACTTACACAGAGAGCAGCAAAAACCCAATTCCATCCCCGGCCTGTGTTAACCCCACCCGGTGTGGTACTGACTCACATAGAGAGCAGGAAAGACCCAATTCTATCACTGGCCTGTGTAAATCCCACCCGGTCTGGTACAGACACACACACAGAGAGCAGGAAACACCCAATTCTATCCCCGGCCTGTGTTAATCCCACCCGGTGTGGCACTGAAGCACACAGAGAGCAGGAAAGACACAATTCCATCCCCGGCCTGTGTTAACGTCACCCGGTGTGGTACTGACTCACACAGAGAGCAGGAAATACCCAATTCTATCACTGGCCTGTGTTAGTCCCACCCGGTCTGGTACAAACACACAGAGAGAGAGACGGAAACACCCAATTCTATCCCCGGCCTGTTTTAATCCCACCCAGTGTGATACTGACCCACAGAGAGAGCAGAAAAAACCCAATTCTATCCCCGGTCGGTGTTAATCCCACCCGGTGTGGTACTGACCCACACAGAGAGAGCAGAAAAGACCCAATTATATCCCAGCCTATGTTAATCCCACCCGGTGTGATACTGACCCATATAGAGAGCAGAAAAAACCTAATTCTATTGCTGGTCTGTGTTAATCCCACCCGGTGTGGTAATGACACACAGAGAGAGCTGGAATAACCCAATTCTATCTCCGGCCTGTGTTAATCCCACCTGGTGTGGAACTGACCCACACAGAGAGAGCAGGAAAGACGCAACTCTTTCCGCGGCCTGTGTTAATCCCTCCCTGTCCGGTACTGACACACACACAAAGCAGGAAAGACCCAATTCTATCCCCGACCTGTGTTAATCCCACCCGGTGTGGTACTGACCCACACAGAGAGCAGGAGGACCCAATTCTATCCCCGGCCAGTGTTAATCCCACCCGGTGTGGTACTGACCCACACAGAGAGCAGGAGGACCCAATTCTATCCCCGGCCTGTGTGAATCCCACCCGGTGTGGTACTGACTCAGACACAAATCAGGAAAGATTCAATTCTATCCCCGGCCTGTGTTAATCCCACCCGGTGTGGTACTGACTCAGACAGAAATCAGGAAAGATTTAATTCTATCCCCGACCTGTGTTAATCCCACCCGCTGTGGTACTGACTCACACAGAGAGCAGGAAAGACGCAGCTCTATCCCCGAGCTGCATTAATACCACCTGGTCAGGTGCTGACACATACACACAGAGCAGGAAAGACCCAATTCTCTCCCTGCCCTGTATTAACCCCACGTTCTGGTGCTGACACACACACACAGAGCAGGAAAGACCCAATTCTTGCCCTGGCCTGTGTTAATCCCACCCGGTCTGGTGCTGAGACATACACACAGAGCAGGAAAGACACAATTCTATCCCCGGCCTGTGTTAATCCCTCTCGGTCTGGTACTGACTCAAACACAGAGAGCAGGAAGACGCAACTCTATCCCCGAGCTGCATTAATCCCACCCGGTCAGGTGCTGACACATGCACACAGAGCAGGAAAGACACAATTCTATTCCCGGCCTGTGATAATCCACCCGGTGTGGTACTGACCCACACAGATGGCAGGAAAGACCCAATCCTATCCCCGGCCTGTGTTAATCCCACCCAGTATGGTACTGACCCACATAGAGAGCAGGAAAAACCCAATTCTATCCGCCGCCCTGTGTTAATCCCACCCGGTGTAGTGCTGACCCACACAGAGAGTAGGAAAGACCCAATTCTATCCCCGGCCTATGTTAATCCCACCCGGTGTGGTACTGACAAACACAGAGAGCACGAAAAACACAATTCGCTCCCTGCCCTGTGTTAATCCCACCCGGTGTGGTACTGACCCACACAGAGAGTCGGAAAAACACAATTCTATCCCCGGCCTGTTGTAATCCCACCCGGTATGGTACTAACCCACACAGAGAACAGGAAATACCCAATTATATCCCTGGCCTGTGTTAATCCCACCCGGTCTGCTACTGACCCACACAGAGATCAGGGAAGACCCAATTCTATCCTCGGCCTGTGTTAATCCCACGCGGTGTGGTACTGACACACACAGAGAGCAGGAAAGACCCAATTCTATCACCGGCCTGTGTTAATCTCACCTGGTCTGGTACAGACCCACACAGAGAGCAGAAAAGACCCAATTATATCCCAGCCTGTGTTAATCCCACCCGGTGTGATACTGACCCACACAGAGACAAGAAAAAACCCAATTCTATCCCCGGTCTATGTTAATCCCTCCCGGTGTGGTACTGACACACGCAGAGAGCAAGAAAACCCAATTCTATCCCCAGTCTGTGTTAATCCCACCTGGTGTGGTACTGACCCACACTGAGAGAACAGGATGGACCCAATTCCAACCCCGGCCTGTGGTAATCCCTCCCAGTGTGGTACTGACCCACACAGAGCCAGGAAAAACCCAATTTTGTTCCCGGCCTGTGTTAATCCCACGTGGTGTTGTACTGACTCACACAGAGAGCAGGAAGAACCCAATTCTATCCCCGGCCTGTGCTAATCCCACCCGGTGTGGTACTGACACACGCACAGAGAACAGGAAAGACCCAATTCTCTCCCTGCCCTGTGTTAATCCAGCCCAGTGTAGTACTGACCCATACAGAGAGCAGGAAAAACACAATTCAATCCCTGGCCTGTGTTAATCCCATCCGGTGTGGTACTGACACACACAGAGAGCAGGGAAATACCAATTCTATCCACGGCCTGTGTTAATCACACCCGGTGTGGTACTCACCCACACACAGAGTAGGAAAGGCCCAAATCTATCCCTGGACGGTGTTAATCTCACCCGGTGTGGTACTGACCGACACTGAGAGCAGGAAAGACCTAGTTCTATCCCTGGTCTCTTAACCTGACCCGGTGTGGTATTGAACCACACGGAGAGCAGGATAGACCCAATTCTATCGCCGGCCTCTTAATCCCACACAGTGAGGTACTGACTCATACATACACACAGAGAGCAGGAAAGGGCCAATTCTATCCCTGATCTGTGTCACTCCCACCCGGTGTGGTAATGGCCCCCACGAACACACAGAGAGCAGGAAAGGACCATTCTATCC
Organism: Heterodontus francisci; assembly: GCF_036365525.1. Taxonomy (NCBI): domain Eukaryota; kingdom Metazoa; phylum Chordata; class Chondrichthyes; order Heterodontiformes; family Heterodontidae; genus Heterodontus; species Heterodontus francisci. The sequence continues at coordinate 455,012 of NW_027141923.1, forward strand.
CTGATCTGTGTCATTCCCACATAGTGTGGTACAGACACAGCAAGAAATTTCTATTTCTCTCCCTGGCCTGTGCGAATCCAACAAGTTGTGTTAATGAGCCGCTGACACAGAGCAGGAGATTTCCATCTCTCTCCCTCGCCTGTGTTAATCCAACAAGGTGTGTTCCAAGTACAAGTAACGATCAGCCTCTGCTTAAAATTGCTGTCCGTCTATCCCTGATCAGTGTTACTTCCACACAGTGTAGTTTTGACCAAACAAACAGAGCAGGAAAGGACTAATTCTCTCCCTGGCCTGTGTTAATCCAACATGATGTTTTCCTGAACCATATCAAAGTACAAGTAATGATCAGCCTCTGCTTAAAATTGTTGACCGTCTGTTGTACACATCATGTAAGGTGACAATCGTTTCTGTTTTCACAGACTCAAAGAATCATACAGCACTGAGGAGGCTATTTGGCCCATCGTGTCTGTGCATGCTGTTTCAAGGAGCAATCCAATTTGTGCCTCTCCTCTACACAATTACCACTTCACTGAAAATCTCCCCTGATACTATTGAATCAATTCTCTTTTTAAAATTTATTATTGAATCTGCTTCACCACTCTTTCAGGCTGTGAATTTCGGATTATAATAAATCAATGCATTTTTGTTGGCCCATCACCTTAAAAATGTGTCCTCTGGTTACTGACAGTACTTCCAGTGAAACCAAATTCTCTATCTTTGCTCCATCAAATACTGTCCAAGATTTGCATATCTCTATTCAATCTCCATTTAACATTCCTGCTCTAAAGAGAAGAATTACAGTTTGCAGTCAAGGGACACGAGACAGAGGGAAGGGCGTAGAATTCAGCTCGGACTCTAACACAAAACACCATCACCTCCACATTCCCCTCCTCCGAGCCAAACACGACCATCTAGACTTGGATAGATATCACCGTTCCTTCATCATCACTGGGTTAAATGCCTGAAATCCTTTCTGTAACAGCATTGTGGGAACACCGTCACCACACGGACTGCAGTGGTTCAGGATGAAGGCCCATCATTTTCTCATGGTAACCAGGGATGGTGAAGTAATGCCAGCCTTGTCAGTATCACTGACATCTTGAGAACAAATAGAGGGGAAATAAAATGGGAATACAATCAATGTGCTTGTAACTGACTGATTGAAGTGATCAAAGAGAGAGACGTCATAACCCAATATCGCAAATTGTCAGCAAAATTCACCTCACCTGGCCCTTGTGTTTGCCTTTCTTCTGTTACCTGTGTGAGGATACAAGTAACAATGAGCCGCTGGCTCAAACACTGCTGAGCATCAATTGTACACGCGAAATAAGGACTCAATGGCTTCTGTTACCAAAGAATCGGAGAATCATAAAGCATAGAAGCAGTCCATTGGCCCATCGTACCTGTGCCGTCTTTGAAAGAGCTTTTTACTTTACCCCTCTTTCCTCCTCTTTTCCCAAAGCCCTGCAAATCCCCCTCAACAGCATTTATCCAGTTCCCTTTTGAAACTTGCTCTTGAATCTGCTTCCAGCACATCTTCAGGCCGTGTATTCCAGATTAAAGCAACTCACTGTATAAAAAAATGTTTTCCTTATGGCACCTCTGCATCATTTGCCAAGTACTTTGAGTCTTGTTATCGGTCCTTTTCCCAAAGGAAACAATTTACCCTTACTCTGTCAAGACCGCACAGAATTGTGATCTATTCCATTAAATTCCCCCCTTTACCTGATCTGCTCTAATTCCGTTTTCTATAGTCTCGCCGTGTTCCTGAACTCCTTCATTCCTGGACCATTCCAGTAAATCTCCTCTGCACCTTCTCCAACATTCTGACATCCTTTCTAATAAGTAATGCTCACAATTGGGCACAATTCCTCAGCTGAGACCTAACCAGTGATTTACAAAGTTTCAGTTAGCTTCCTTACTTTTGCAAGCTATGCCTCTATTTATAAAGCTCGATATCCTGGATGTGTTTTTAATAATTTTATCAACTTGTCCTGCTCCATTCAAAGACATCTGTTCATGCACCCAATTTAAAATTGCCCCATTTCATTTACATTGCCTCACCTTATTCTTCCTCCCTTAGCCCATGTCTGCACTAAATTTCATCTGCTTCATTTCCTCATTTCATTGGTCTCCCTGAATCCTTCTAATATCATCCTCATTTTTTTTTACATTTCCGAGATTCTGTCACCTGAGTACATGGAAATTATGCCTTTTATATATAAGTAAATGTCACACACAAACACAATACACGGATATATATTTATGTATGTTTCTGTAAAAGAGCAATGGGCCGAATACCGACCATTGGGGAGCATCACTGTATAATCCCCTTCACTGTCTGAGCAACAATAGATCACCACTTCCCTCTGTATTCTATCCCTTAGCCAATGTCATATCCACACTGTCACTGCCTCTTGAATCCATGAGGTTCAGACTTCCTAACGAACCTATTAAATGGCATTTGATTCCACGACTTTTGATTGTTCATATACAAAGTAGCAACCACGCTATCCGCAGCAACACTCTCCATTACTGCATCAAAGAATATGATCAAGATAGTCAGACATGATTTGCCACTAACATATTTTCTGGACCTTCTTGTCATTTATAAACTCATCTTATTTAAACCACAATTATCTTGTCCCAGATTACAGACTCTGCAAGATTCCCCAACATTTCAGTGAGGTTAGACTGATGGGTCAGTATTTCCAGGGTGTAGCCTATCACTACTGTTTTGAACAGGGTGTAGAATTTGCAACACTTCAGTCCTCTGACATCACTCGCATATCCAAGGAGGATTGGACGATTCTGGCCAGTGGCTCCGCTATTTCCAACATTCCTTCCCTCAGCAACCCTCATACATCCCATCTAGACTGGATAAATGTTTATTGCGGTACAGAAAGTGTTGGATTGAAAGGTATTGACTGAACTTGTTTGTTCAGTGACTGTAATTAATGTAAGCCTCCATGGACCCTAATTGTGTCATTGGAGAGTTTCCCGCTTCTATTAATACAGGACTCCTTCCAGTGTGTTATCCCATAGCATCAGTGGGAGCCTCCACCCCGCCCACCGCCACCTCCATCCCTCTCACTGGCACTGACAGGGATAAGTGGCTCCAGAGAAAGGGAGAGGATAGATCAGAATCTGAGAACAATCGATTGGAATGCTACAACAATGGGTCAGAATCTGAGAACAATCGATTGGAATGTTACAACAATGGGTCAGAATCTGAGAACAATAGATTGGAATGTGACAACAATGGAGAGGAGTTTCTCGTGGGCGTCTGACTTTATTTCTATTATCATCGGCTTTCTTTAGAACATCGGATCTATTACGCACTTTTGACTATTCAAACGAGTTACTATCCCATCCTCGGTATTGTTGGTGTCCCTGGTCAGTCTCTATCTACCGAGCTATTAATGTTATAACCCTTGTTTAACTTCAGTACTGTTCTAGTCAATTACTCTGCCTTTCTTGCTAATATTATTGTTCCTGGTAAGCCTCTTTATCTGGCTATTAGAACTATAGATCATGTTTCACTGCATTGCTGTTCCTGTTATTTAAATATTGGGAAGACTAAATCCACTGCCATCGATTTCTGTCACAAATTCTGTCCCTGTCCACCGACTCGATCACACTCCCTGTCCAATGTCTGAGACTAAAACAGACCCTTCACAACGTCAGCGATTCCTTCCATCCTAAGCAAAGTTCCAATTCAATATCCTGTCGAGCACTAACCCTGCCTACAGCCACCTCTATAATTTTGTTCATTTCCACATCTCCTTCAGTTCATCTACTTATAAACCCTCAGCCGTGCCTTTCTTAGATCCTCACTTGATGATTCCAATGTCTTCCTGGTCATGCTCACAGTAACAAAGCTCGCTAAACTTAAGCTCATTCAGAAATCTACTGGCTGCATCACAACTCACACCCAGTCCAGATCACCCATCACCCCTGTACTCACTCACATAACCTACCTCCCAGTCTGGCAATGCCACAATTTTAATGTAATCATACTTGGATTAAAAGCTCTAAATGGCCTCAACCTTCCAATTATCACCATTCCCCTGTCCGTTTCCCATATTCCTTCCATTTGTTCTATTTGAAGTGTTTGTCATTTCTCGTTTTGAAGTGAATTTCATTAGCTATGGATCTGTCCCTGACTCTGATTTGGTCTCAGTACTATCACTGGTGCTGGTGCAGTGGAATCCACAATGATGGGCATTTCTGGTGTGGCCGACACAGTTCTCATGCTGGACAGGGCACGAGTCCACGAGTACCCTGAATGGACTGGTAGACTGAACAGGAGTCTGGATGGCATATCAACAACCTGTTCCAGCAGCTTGGAAACTTGGCCTATGCATGTTCACTGACCGCCTGTGTTAGTCACTCTCAGCGAAGCATCCATTCAGCTGGCGCAAGGAATCCCCTCTGGGGTTATTTAAAAGGACCGAGCATCCAACTTGCAGGTGAGGGGCTTTTGACTTACTTCTGCTTTTGTGAAGTTAGTGGTGGTGCTGTGGATGGTTTTCTGGAGTTTGTGTTGTGAGCTGCTGCAGACATTCAGAGAGGACAGAGGATTTAGTGATCCAACTCCAGACGAGGTATCGGGACTGTAGTTACAGTGTCTCTGGGTCTGTAACATGATCAACAAATAGAGCAGAGGCTGCAGAGTGGGGAAGCTCTGTAAAGAAGGAGGAGGAGGGGACTCTGCACTACCCACCCGAGGTTTCCCAAGAGCACTTTTCCTACCTACAGCTAACCCAGGAGCAGTGTGTGAGGTGACTCTGATTCAAAAGTATGTGGTCACAGAGCTGTGTCACCTCCTGTAACACGACCTGGAGCCTCACACCAGGGTGAGCACAGAGCTGTCAGTGGCTGTTAAGGTCACAGTTTCATTGAACTTCTATGTTTCTGGATCTTCCCAGGCAGGAGCAGGCGACGTGTCCATTATCTCTCTCTATGCTGTCCAATGATGTATCTGCTGGTTAATGGAGGCCACCTATGACGGGTGAGGTGAATATATCATTTTCACCCTCCGCAGGGTGAGTTAGGGTGAGAGGCCCCGTGGTTTTGTCAGGGTAGCGGGATTCCTGATGGTGTGGGTGGCTCTGCGGCGCCCGAATGTCAACGGGGAGAGGTACAGGAACTGAAAGAACTCTCACTCCATGAATGTACAGTTGGTGAGTGAGCATGCCCAGTACATCATGTTGGTGAATGTCCACCATACCTTCATTCTGAAGCAGTCAGCCAGTCCCAACACTTTGGGCCTCTATGCAGAACCAGAATGTGGCTCCTCGGAGCCAATGCCTACCTCACTCTGAACATGACTCATAATTCTACCCCCAGCATCAATGCCAACCAACCGCATGAAAATAACCCGTGTATAACGTGAGCAATGGAGTCACCAGGAACATGGTGGAACAGACCATCAGTGTGATGAAGCAATGCTTCCGATGTCTGAACCGCTCGGGGGGAGCTCTCCAGTACTCACTGGAGCAGCTGTCTAAGTTCATGGTGTTCTGCTGCACCCTTCATATCATCATGTTCATGAGGACACAGGCATTGGCACCAGGAATCCGGAGGCAACCTCAGGAGGAGGAGTGAGCGAGGATATTTCCTGGATGCCGTCGACCCGGACAGGCTGTCGGAGAGACCCTGCTATGATTTCAATTCCCATAGGACAACTTCCCTTTCCCACCATGGATCCCCCATTCTCCACCATTACATCCATCTGAGACGCACCATCACAGTGTCCCCTTGGTCACCATCCTGCAATAAAAAACACCAACAAAAACCTTTCCATTAACATCTTTATCGAAAAACACATCCAATTATACAAACAAAACTGAACTATTCATCCTTGTGTATTCCCTTAGTGCCTGTCTTGAGGGTTCCCTCGACTTGCCTCATGCTCCGACACAGTGTTTCCGCAATGACTGCAGCATGGCTGGTGTAAAGCCGCTGACTTTCACTGGGATGACTGCAGATGGCCTTGCAGGACGTCCTCGAGCAGCTCAGTGCCTTGAGGGCTCGGATTCAGACTGCAGCACCACGACATGGGCAGCCGCAGCCTGGGCTGGCTAATGAGTAACAGCAAGGAAACTGGTGGAGTGACAGTGAAGGGAGAACAAATACTGTCATTCTGAGAGACGACAGCAGTTTCATGCTCCACGGGGACTCTGTCACTGCCACGGGGCGACAGCTCAGTGATCCTAGTAATCTACTGGATCACAGATTGCTGGTCTGCTGTGAGAGCCTGCAAACCCCTTTGTGCACTGAGATCCACAGTCATGATGGCAGCAGTCTGAGCCTGCCTGGCAGCAAACAGTCTGAGTTTGAGTTTCCACTGCAGCACAGATGGCAGACACCTAACGCGTTAGTGCTGCAGTGGAAACTGAGACAATGATCACCAGACACTGTATCAAGGCTGGGTCCGCTAGTGCTGTCATGGAGTTAGTGACCACTTCCACAGGGGAAAGAATGGTCTTCAAGCTCTGTGAAATGTCCTGTGCCATGTTGGAGCTGGACTCTTCCATGTTCTTTGATAGTGACAACAGACTGTCTGACAGACCTGTCAATGGACAAAGTATCTCAGTGTACATGTCGATCAGCATTCGCCTGCATACTGCACCAGCAATGTTCACATCTGAGTCCTGTGAATTATGACATGTTTGTGACATTGCCCTCCAGTGATCTGACACATGGACTATCCTTTCCCCCTGGCCTGGCTGCAGCTCACTGGTGCTCGGTGACTCACCACGTGTAGATTCTGACTCAATACCAGCCTCTAAAGTGCACACAGTGTAAGTATTTGGTCTGGTGACTGTGAGTATCAGACCAAGTGATGGGGCTTCACCATCAGTGCTGTGCTGCTGCTCTCTCTCTCTGTCTCCTGGAGCTGCTGTGACTGGGAAGCTGGCAGTTTTGGGTTATCATTGGAAAGTATAAAATCAGAAGGGGAGGGTTGGGGTGAGGAATTGGGGGTGGGATAGAAAGCAAGCGGTCCATGGTCCCGCCATCTGCAGCTTGTACATCATCCCAGACAGCAGGATGAGGGGGAGATGGGAGTTACAAAGGGACATAAGGCAGGAATAGAGCATCATCCTGAATACCCTCAGTGATGCCGGATGCTACGAGCTCTGTCGCAGCCGGTCCCATGATGTGGAGAACCATCTCCTCTTTCAGGCTCAGGAGATGAAGGTAAGCCTGGCCCCCGTCGGTTCACTGCAGATCCCTGTGATTATGGGCCGCCCTGTCCTGTAAGAAGGAGGGCAGAATGTCAGCGATTGTGTTGCAATGTGTTTGGGTGATGTGCTGCCATAGCTGAATAGCTGGAGATATGTGGAGTCAGTGAGAGGTGGGTGTGAGGCTGGTATCAGTGGAAGGTGTGTGAGGGTAAGGTGGAGTCTGTGAATGTTAGGTGTGAGTCCTGAGTGTTGGGGACTGGTGATGGGTGAGTGATGGGGGTGTGGTTTATTGAGCAGTGTGAGAGGTTGGTGGTGTTGGGGGGAGGAGATGCCATGTGGGGATGAATGCACTGACATTGACCACCCGTGTGAACTCATTAAACCTCTTCTGGCTCTCCTGCCAGGTCCTCGTGGCCATATCTCTTGCCTTGACCTCCCAGGCCACCTGCTCCCATTCACTTCGCAGGGAGTTCCTTCAGGATCTGTGCCACACCCCACGGAAATGTGGTGTCTCTCCTCCTGTGAACCTCCATGACTAAGGCATCCCGGACCACATCGGTGAACCGCAGAGCCCTCTCTCTGTCCTAGTATTACATTTCCCTTTTCTAGAATTGTAGCTTTCACAGTCAGCAGTAGCAACCTCCTGTGATTCCATGCAACTTCCGTTTAAGAGGAACAGACTGCCTTTAAGAGCTGAATCCTGGCTGAAACACGTGCCAGCCTCACACAGAGTTCGGCTCCTGTTAAGCGCACAAAGAGGCAGCAGTGTGGGTCACCCTGGGTGTAACGTAGAATTCATGGAAATGAGGAGGCAGCAAGAAGTTTGTCTGTCACCTGCCTCAACAGGAACGGGCATGGGCAGATCACGAATGACAAGGTCTACGTACAGAAGGAGGCTGATCGGGCCATTGTGTCAGTACTGTCTCTTTGAAAGAGCTAACTAATTAGTTCCTCTCCCCTCTTCTTTCCCCGGACCCCTGTTCTTATCGTGTATTCATTACATTCTCTTTTGAAAGATACTATTCAATCTGCTTCCACCATGTTTTCAGGCAGTGAATTCCAGATCCCAACAACTCGCTGTGTAAGAAAATTCTCCTCATTTCACCTCTGGTCCTTTGTCAATTACCTTCAATCTGTGTCTTCTTAATACTGAACCTTCTGACACTGGAAACCATTTCACATTAATTACCCTATCAAAACCCTTCATGATTTATTTTGAATTCTATATTAAATCTCCTCTTACCCTTCACTGCTTCAAAGAGAACAATCCCAGCTTTTCCAATCTCTTCACATAACTGAATTCCCAGATCCCTTGTATCATTCTATTAAATCAGCTCTGTATCTCCACTAAGTCCTTGACATCCTTATCAAAGTGTGGTGATCAGAATTGGACACAATTCTCCAGCTGGGACCTAACCAATGATGTATAAAAATCAGCATTTACTCCTGAGCTTTATTACTCTGTGGCTCTCTCTCTGACACCAAGGACACTACATGTTACCTTCAAAGATCTGTGTGTGTACACCCCAGGTCTCTCTAACCCTGCACCCGCTTTATAATGGCACCATTTAGTTTATATTGTTTCTCCACATACTTCCTGCCCAAATGTCTCACTTCACACTTCACTGTGTTAAATTACATCTGCCATGTTCCTGCCCATTTCACCACTCAGTCTCTGTCCTCCTGAAGTCTGTTACTATCCTTCTCACTGTTTATTAACATTTCTGAGTCACGCACCATCTGAAAACTTTGACATTATCCCCTCTGTACAAAAGCCCATTGTATTAACATACAGCAACAGTGATCCCAACAGTGACCTTGGGGAAACCCACTGTGTACTTCCCTCCGGACTGAACAACAACCATTCTCCAATACTCTCTACTTTCTGTCACTTAGCTAAGTTCCTGCATGCTGGCATTGAAAATAAAAAGAGTTGCATTTATGTAGCGCCTTTCATGATCACCGGACATCACAAAGCACCTTACACCCGATGACTACTTTGAAAAGTGTAGTTACTCTTGCAACCTATGAAGCACAGCAAGATCCCACAAGCAGCGATGTGATAATGTTCAGATGTGTTTTTGTGATGTTGATTGAAGGATAAGTATTGACCAGGACACCGGGAATAATTCCTCTGATCTGCTTCTACATAGCGCGATGGGATATTTAACATCCACTTGAGAGGTCAGACGGTTACTTGATTTAATATTTCATTCGAAAGACGGCACCTCTGGCAGTGCAACACTCCCTCAGTACTGCACTGAAGTGTCAGCCTTGATGCTTGTGATCAATTCCTGCAGTGACAGTTGATCCCAGAAGCTTGTGACTGAAAGGGGAGAGAACTACAAACTGAACCATGGCTCACATTGGTCCTTTAATCCCTTGTGTTTCTAATTTGGTAACACGGCTGTCATACGGTACTTTATCAAACGCCTGTTGAAAGGATAGGAATATTGGCGAAGTGCAGGCAGGAACAATCATAGAATCATAGAATAACATTGCACTGAAGGAGGCAATTTGGTCCATCAAGTCAGTGCTTGCCTTTTTGAAGAGCTTCCAATTAGTCCCACACCCGGGCTCTTTCCCAGATCCTTAGATTATTTTCTCCTTGATATCTATCCAATTCCCTTTTGGAATCTGCTATTGACTCTGTATCCTTCAGCCTATCAGCCAATACATTGCAAATCCTAAACACCCATTGCATAAAAAAAATCCTCGTGTCACCTCTGCTTCTTTTTTCCAATCACCGTAAATCTGTGTCCTCTGGTTAACGACCCCTCACACATTGGAAACGGTTTCACTTTATTTAATTTATCTAAACCCTTCATAATGTTCAACATCTCTATCAGATTTCCTTTTAAATTTCCCTGCTCCAAGGACGACAATCCCAGCTACATAACTGTAATCCCTCATCCCTGGAAAAGTTCCAGTAAAACTCTTCTGTCTCCTCTCCAAAGGTTTCATGTCCTTCCTAAAGTGTGGTTCCCATATTGGACACAGTGCTCCAGGTGGAGCCGAACTAGTCTTTTATTTAGGTTTAACAGAACATCCTGACTATTCTGCTCTGTGTCTCTATGAATGAAGCCTAGGAATCTACTTGCTTTGTTAACTGTCTGTTAACCTGTCCAGCTAATTTCAAAGATTGCACACAAACACCCCAGGTCTCTCTGTTATTTTCACCACCTTTACAGTTGTGCCATTTAGCTTGCAGTATCTCTCCTCATTCATCCACAGGCATCTCACCATCACCTTCTTAAGGGCAATTAGGGATGGGCAATAAATACTGGTCTAGTCAGCGACACCCACATCCCATGAATAAATAATATCAATAAAATCTTCCCACAGTATATCACCTCACACATCAGCCATGCCAATTAAATATTAGGACGACTGAAGCCACTGGTTTCAAACCCCACATCAAACATTTCCTTGCTACAAACTCCATCCCTCTCCTTGGCAACTGTCTGTGCCTGAGCCAAACTGTTCACAACCTGGTGTCATAGTTGACCCTGTGATTAACTTCCTGACAAATATTCAAGCGATCATTAAAACTGCCTATTTCCACCTCCGTGTCTCAGCTCTACTGCTGATGAATCACTCCCCCTTGCCTGTGTTACCAGTAGCGTTGACTATTCCAACACACTCCTGCCTGGTCTCTCACATTCTACCCTCCATAAACTTGAGGTGATCCAAAACACTGCTGCCCATGTCCCAACTCACACCAAGTCCTGTTCACCCATCACCCCCTGTACTCACTGACGTACATTGGGTCCTGGTCAGCAACACCTCAATTTTAAACCTCTCAGCCTTCTTTTTGAATACCAAACAGTGAGTTGTGGTAATCAGTTGTTTTTCAGACTGGAGGAAGGTAGACAGTGGTGTTCGCCAAGGGTCAGTGCTGGGACCACTGTATTTTCTGATATGTATAAATGATTTGGATATTGGAATACAGAGCAATCAGATCAAGGGAGCTGCTGCTCCTAACCACCATTCCCAGTTTACTGCTTTATAGCCGTGGCTTCAACGGGAGTAAGGGAGCTCTGTGTGGTCGTGATGGTAACATCTCCCTCACTGTCAGTGACTGTGGATGGTTGCTCACCGACGTCATCTATGTCAGTCTTGTTCTGAGCCTGGCCTGCAGCTTAGGCCCAGTTTATCACACACCTTGGTATTTTCCAGTTATCTTGTCGTCCTTGTCTGGAGGAAGTTGAGTAGAGGTTGTGAGGCTCACAAATATGTTGTCCCAAGAAGAACCGGGATATCTGCCTTTGTGTTTGGATACAGCAGCCACTACTGCCCATTGTTGATTGAGTGTGTCTGAAGCTGTCGGATTTTATCTCAACAGAGGGTGTGGTCAGCTTCAGGGGGGGGCGAAACATGTCGTCGAGTCCCATCGGGTTCATGTCGGGTAGCAGGCCTTTGCACCAAGTCCCATTCACCCATCACTACTGTGCTCACTGACGTACGTTGGTTCCTGGTCCAGTAACGCCTCGATTTTAAAATTCTCACCCTAGCTTTCCGACCCAACTCATTCCGAACTGCGCAAGAATGAAACTGTCTCCTCAAAATAGTAAATGTCGGTTTGTCTGAGGGAACAGCTGCAGTGATCACGGATGAAAGGCCACCATTTTCTCATGCTAATCAGGGATGGGGAAGTAATGGCGGCCTTGTCAGTATCACCGATATCCTGAGAACAAATAGACAGGAACTAAAATAGGAATAAAATCAATGAGTTTGTAATTGACTGTTTGAAACCAGGCGAGGTCTGTGATCAGAGAGAGATGTCATAATCTGAGAAACAAATTGTCAACACAATTTACCTCACCAGCCCCTTGTGTTTGCCTTTCTGCTGGTGTCTTCATCAGAAAACAAGTAACGATTAATCTCTGGATTAAAAACTGCTGAATGTCAATTGTACACATGCGATACGTACTCCATGGTTTCTGTTATCAGCCAGTCAGAGAATCACACAGCACAGGAGGAGACTATTTCACAAATCGTACCAGTTCCAGCTCTTTGAAGGACATTTCCAATGATTCCTCTTCCCTGTTCTTTTCTCCCAGTCCAGTAAATCACGCTGTTAGTATTGATCAAATTCCATTTTGTAAGTTTCCGTTAAATCTGCTTCCACAACCCTTTCAGGAAGTGAATTCAAAATCATAAACACTCGCTGTGCAAAGAAAAGAAAATCTCCTCATCTCTCCTCTGTTTGTTTGTTAATCAACATTAATCTGTGTTCTCTGGTTACTGAAAACAGTGTTACTTCATCCAGTGAAACCAGATTCTCCTTATTTATTCTAGCAAAACACATCATCATTTTGAGCCCCTCTATTAAATCTCCCTTTTATCTTCACTGCTCAAAGGAGAACAATCCCAGCTTCTCTCCACATAACTGAAGTCCCTCATCCCTGTTACCATTCTAGTATATCACCTAGGCACCATCTCCAAGGCCTTGAAATCCTTCATAAAGTGTGGTGTCCAGAATGGGGCACAATATTCCAGCTGAGGCTTAATCAGTCATTTATCTGTGTTTTTTATTCTTTGCTTCCAGTTTTAGAGCTAACTATCCCGTATGCCTTTTTAAAACCTTCACAACTTGTCCAGCCACGATTGAAGACTTGTGGACATACACACCCAGTCTCTGTGCTCCTGTACCATCTTTTAAATGGTGCAGTTCAGTTTCTATTCACTCTCTTTATTATCCCTCACAAAATAATCACATCCCCAATTCTATGTGTTAAATTTCATTCACCATGCACATTCTCATTTCACCATCAGACTTGTCCATGCCCTCTTGACTATCCTCCAAACTGGCTGCTACTTTTATGAGAGTCCTGCCGTATGCAAATATTGAAACTCTGCTCTTTACACATAAAGCTATGTAATACATCTATCTATCTAAGAGTTGAAATTATGTTTTCTTACATATACGTCTGTGTCATTTATATATCTACCAATATGTCAGGATTAGCACTGGTTTTAATGCTGACCCCTGAGAAACAGCAATGTACTCTCCCCCTCCCCCAGTCTGAACAATGACCGTTCACCACTTCTCTCTGCTTTGTGTCCCTGAGTCAGTGTCACATCCACACTATCACTGTCACACTAATCTGTGTCATCCATTTCTCATAACAAGTCTATGAAATGTCATTTGATCACAGGCCTTGTGAAAGTCCATATATATAACACAAAGCACACCATCGTTGTTAACACTGACAGCTATGTCATCAATTAACTTGATCAAGATTATCACACATGATTTTCCATTAACCTATCCGTGCTGTTTGTCATTTATTATCCCAAATTTTTCCAAGAAAGATATATTTTTGTGCTAGGTTGTGGCCTCCAGAAATTTCCCATCACCGATGTTAGTCGGACTGGTCAGTAAATACAGGGTTTACGCGATCTCTACTTTCTTAAACAGGGTGTATCATTTACAATCCTCCAGTCCTCTCTCATCACTTCCAGGTCCAAGGAGGATTGGACGATTCAGGCCAGTGCCTCTGTTATTTCCACCACTCCTTCCCTCAGCAACCCTCACACAAACCATCCAGACCGGCTAAATGATCTACTTTATTGTTGCACAAAAGTGCTGGATTGCAAGTGGTTAACTGAACCTGTTTGTTAATTGACTGTAATTAATATCAGTCTCCATGGACCCGAATTGTGTCACTGGAGGGTTTCTCTCTTCTATTAATAAGGGGCTCCTTTCAATATGTTATCCCACAGTGTTGGCGGGAGCATCATTCCCGGCACTAACACGGATCAGTGGCTGCAGAGAGAGAGAGGATAGATCATAATCAGAATCTGAGAACAATAGATTGGAACAAGAACAAAGAACAAAGAACAAAGAAAATTAAAGCACAGGAACAGGCCCTTCGGCCCTCCAAGCCTACGCCTTCCCAATTCCTCGATCTATACCTGTCGCCTATTTTCTAAGGGTCTGTATCTCTTTACTTCCTGCCCATTCATGTATCTGTCTAGAAACATCTTAAAAGACGCTATCGTGCCCGCGTCTACCACCTCCGCTGGTAATGCGTTCCAGGCACCCACCACCCTCTGCGGAAAGAACGTTCCACGCATATCCCCCCTAAACATTTCCCCTTTCACTTTGAACTCGTGTCCCCTTGTAATTGAATCCCCCATTCTGGGAAAAAGCTTCTTGCTATCCACCCTGTCTGTACCTCACATGATTTTGTACACCTCAATCAAGTCCCCCCTCAACCTCCGTCTTTCTAATGAAAATAGTCCTAATCTACTCAACCTCTCTTCATAGCTAGCGCCCTCCATACCAGGCAACATCCTGGTGAACCTCCTCTGCACCCTCTCCAAAGCATCCACATCCTTTTGGTAATGTGGCGACCAGAACTGCACGCAGTATTCCAAATGTGGCCGAACCAAAGTCCTATACAACTGTAACATGACCTGCCAACTCTTGTACTCAATACCCCGTCCGATGAAGTAAAGCATGCCGTATGCCTTCTTGACCACTCTATTGACCTGCGTTGCCACCTTCAGGGAACAATGGACCTGAACACCCAAATCACTCTGTACATCAATTTTCCCCAGGACTTTTCCATTTACTTTCTAGCTCACTCTTGAATTGGTTCTTCCAAAATGCATCACCTCGCATTTGCTCTGATAGAACTCCATCTGCCATTTCTCTGCCAACTCTCCAGTCTATCTATATTCTACTGTATTCTCTGACAGTCCCCTTCACTATCTGCTACTCCACCAATCTTAGTGTCGTCTGCAAACTTGCTAATCAGACCACCTATACTTTCTTCCAAATCATTTATGTATATCACAAACAACAGTGGTCCCAGCACGGATCCCTGTGGAACACCACGGATCACACGTCACCATTTTGAGAAACTCCCTTCCACTGCTACTCTCTGTCTCCTGTTGCCCAGCCAGTTCGTTATCCATCTAGTTAGTACACCTTGGACCCCATGTGCCTTCACTTTCTCCATCAGCCTACCATGGGGAACCTTATCACACGCCTCACCGAAGTCCATGTATATGACATCCACAGCCCTTCCCTCATCAATCAACTTTGTCACTTCCTCAAATAATTCTCTTAAGTTGGTAAGACATGACCTTCCCTGCACAAAACCATGTTGCCTATCACTCATAAGCCCATTTTCTTCCAGATGGGAATAGATCCTATCCCTCAGTATCTTCTCCAGCAGCTTCTCTACCACTCACGTCAGGCTCACCTTTCTATAATTACCTGGATTATCCCTGCTACCCTTCTTAAACAAGGGGACAACATTAGCAATTCTCCTGTCCTCCGGGACATCACCCGTGTTTAAGGATGTTGCAAAGATATCTGTTTGAGCTCACCAATTGCATCACCTCAGACTTAACCAGGTCGAATCCCATTTTTCTGCCCATCTGACCAGACCGTCAATATCTTCCTGCAGCCGACATCTATCCTTCTCGCTATCCACTGCATGGCCAATCTTTGTGTCGTCTGCAAACGTCTTGATCATACCCACTACATTTACGTCTAAATCTTTAATATCGACCGCAAAAAGCAGGGGACCCATTACTGAGCCCTGTGGAATGACACTGGAAACAGTCCTCCAGTCGCAAAAATACTTGTCAATAAATTACCCTTTGTTTCCTGCCAAGAGAGAGAGAGGAAATAGTTGGGGCCTTAACAGATATCTTTGCAACATCCTTAAACACGGGTGATGTCCCGGAATACTGGAGAATTGCTAATGTTGTCCCCTTGTTTTAGAAGGGTAGCAGGGATAATCCAGGTAATTATAGAAAGGTGAGCCTGACGTCAGTGGTAGAGAAGCTGCTGGAGATGATACTGAGGGATAGGATCTATTCCCATCTGGAAGAAAATGGGCTTATGAGTGATAGGCAACATGGTTTTGTGCAGGGAAGGTCATGTCTTACCAACTTAAGAGAATTCTTTGAGTAAGTGACAAAGTTGATTGATGAGGGAAGGGCTGCAGATGTCGCATACATGGACTTCGGTGAGGCGTGTGATAAGGTTCCCCATGGTAGGCTGATGGAGAAAGTGAAGGCGCATGGGGTCCAAGGTGTACTAGCTAGATGGATAACGAACTGGCTGGGCAACAGGAGACAGAGAGTAGCAGTGGAAGGGAGTTTCTCAAAATGGAGACGTGTGATCAGTGGTGTTCCACAGGGATCCGTGCTGGGACCACTGTTGTTTGTGATATACATAAATGATTTGGAAGAAAGTATAGGTGGTCTGATTAGCAAGTTTGCAGACGACACGAAGATTGGTGGAGTAGCAGATAGTGAAGGGGACTGTCAGAGAATACAGTAGAATATAGATAGACTGGAGAGTTGGGCAGAGAAATGGCAGATTGAGTTCTATCAGGGCAAATGCGAGGTGATGCATTTTGGAAGATCCAATTCAAGAGTGAGCTATACAGTAAATGGAAAAGTCCTGGGGAAAATTGATGTACAGAGAGATTTGGGTGTTCAGGTCCATTGTTCCCTGAAGGTGGCAACGCAGGTCAATAGAGCGGTCAAGAAGGCATACGGCATGCTTTATTTCATCGGACGGGGTATTGAGTACAAGAGTTGGCAGGTCATGTTACAGTTGTATAGGACTTTGGTTCGGCCACATTTGGAATACTGCGTGCAGTTCTGGTCGCCACATTACGAAAAGGATGTGGATGCTTTGGAGAGGGTGCAGAGGAGGTTCACCAGGATGTTGCCTGGTATGGAGGGCGCTAGCTATGAAGAGAGGTTGAGTAGGTTAGGATTATTTTCATTAGAAAGACGGAGGTTGAGGGGGGACCTGATTGAGGTGTACAAAATCATGAGAGGTATAGACAGGGTGGATAGCAAGAGGCTTTTTCCAAGAGTGGGGGATTCAATAACTAGAGGACACGAGTTCAAAGTGAAAGGGGAAAAGTTTAGGGGGCATATGCGTGGAAAGTTCTTTACGCAGAGGGTGGTGGGTGCCTGGAATGCGTTGCCAGCGGAGGTGGTAGATGCGGGCACAATGGCGTCTTTTAAGATGTATCTAGACAGATACATGAATGGGCAGGAAGAAAAGAGATACAGACCCTTGGAAAATAGGCGACATGTTTAGATAGAGGATCTGCATCGGCGCAGGCTTGGAGGGCCGAAGGGCCTGTTCCTGTTCTGTAATTTTCTTTGTTCTTTGTTCTTTGTTCTTCCATTTATTCACTTTCCCCTGTCCATTTCCCATATTCCTGCAAATCTTTTGACTTCAATCTTTTTTCAATTCTCCTTGTAAAGTGAATTTCTTTCCCTCTGTATGTGTCATGAGCCACGATTTTAGACTCTGCAGCAAGACTGCTGCTGATGGTACAGAATTGGGATCCACAAAGAGATGTGAAACGCACAGCTGGCCACTTCCAGTGCGGTCTGCACAATATCCCATGCTGGGCGGGCCTCCAGCCCTGTCGTATCATCCATGTGCTGTCAGCGTGGTCTTCACAGACGGCCACTTCTATTGTGGCCTGCACAGTGTCCCAAGCTGGGCAGGGCTCTAGCTCAATTGTACCTTGTATGTGTTGTTCCTTTGAGGGTGGATTTGAAAGTGATGTCAATGTACCATACCAGCAGCTTTGATGTACTTCTTTGAAACTTGGTCTGTGCATGTCCACTGACCGCCTGTGTTAGTCACTGTCAGCTGAAGATACATTCAGTCGCAAAAGGAAACGCCTCTGGTGTTATTTAAAAGGACCAGGCATCCAGCTTACAGCCTACAGGCTTTTGACTTACTTCTGCTATTGTAACGTTAGTGGAGGTGCTGTGGATGTTTTCTGGAGGTTGTGTTGTGAGCTGCTGCAGACATTCAGAGAGGACAGTGGATTTGGTGACCAATATCTGGACGAGGTATCGGGACTGTAGTTACAGAGTCTCCGGGTCTGTAACACGAACAACAAATGGAGCAGAGGCTGCAGAGAGGGGAAGCTCTGTAAAGAGAGAGGAGGAGGGGGCTCTGCCCGACCAACCCCGGGTTTTCCAAGAGCACTTTTCCTCCCTACACCTAACCCATGAGTAGTGATATGAGGTGACTCTGAATCAATAAGGATTTGGTCACAGAGCTGTGTCAACTCCTGTAACACGACCTGGAGCATCACACCAGGGTGAGGATGGAGCTATCAGTGGCCGTTAAGGGCACAGTTTAATTGAACTTCTATGTATCTGGATCGTTCCAGGCAGGAACAGGAGACATATCCAACATAGAGTGGTAGAAATTGATGGAGTCATTTACAGCACAGAAGGAGGCCATTCAGCCCCTCCATGCCGGCTCTCTGTGGAAGAATCCTGTCAGTTCCACTCCCCCGCTCAATTCCCATATCCCTGCAAGTTCATTTCCTTGAGGTGTCCATCCAGTTTCCTTTTGAAATCATTGATTGTCTCAGCTTCCACCACGCTCCTGGGCAGTGAGTTCCAGCTCATTAACATCCACTGTATAAAAACGTTCCTCCTCATATTCCCCCTGCATCTCTGACCCGAAACCTTCCATCTGTGTCCCCGAGTCCGTGTTTCATCAGTTAATGGGAACAGTTTTTCCTTGTCTATCTTATCTAAGTCTATCATAATCATGTACACCTCTATCAAATCTCTCTCAATCTCCTTTACTCCAGGGAGAACAACTCCATATTCGCCAAACTCACTTTGTAACTAAACTCCCATCCCTGGAATCATTCTGGTAAATCTCCTCTGCACCCTCTCAAGGACTTTCACATCCTTCCTACAGTGTGGTGACCAGATCTGGACACAGTTCTCTAATTGGGCTCTAACCAAAGCTTTATACAGTTTCAGCTAAACCGCCCTGTTTTTGTATCTTTGCCTCCACTGATGAAGCCCAAGATCTGATATGTGTTGCTAACACCCTCCTAATATTTCCTGCCACCTTCAAAGATCAATGCATATGGAGCCCCAGGTCCCTCTGTTCCTGCACAATCTTTAGAACTGTGTCATTAAGTCTATATTGCTTTCCTCTTCCATCTGACAAAAGACATCACCTCACACTCCTCTGTATTAAATTCTACCTGCCACTTCTCTGTCCATTCTGCTAGCCTATCTATATCATGTTGTAGGTGGTTTGTGACCTCCTCCCTGTTTACCACACCTACAAGTTTCGTATCATCAGAAAAAATGTAAATTCTTCTCTGTATTCCAAGATCCCTGTCTTTTATCTGTAGCAAAAAAAAAAGCACAGTGTTCCTCGCACTGACCTTTCGGGAACATCACTGTCTACCATCCTCCAGTCTGAAAAACAATAATTTAACACATTTCTCTTTTTTCTGTCATTTGGACAATTTTTGATCCAACTGGATTCTATTCCTGAGCTTCAATTTTGTTAACAAAGCTTTTGTGTGGTTGTTCATCAAAAAATTTCATAAAATCCATGTATACAACATCCACCACATTCCCTTCAATCAACCTTCTCAGATCGTAGAAATAAATTCAATTAGTTCAGTCAAGCATGATCTGCCTTTTTAGAAATCCGTGCTGACAATCCTTAAATAACTCAAACCTCTCTAAGTGTGTGTTGATTTTTCCCTGATTATTGCTTCTAAAACATTACTCACCACTGATGTTAAACTAACTGACCAGTAGTTGCGAGGCCTGTCTTTTGTCCATTGATAATTCAGGGAGGTGAGGGTGACCATCTATGTCATCAATGTCTCCCTCAGCAGGGAGAAGCAGGATGAGATATCCCGTGGCTCTGTCAGGATAGCGGGATTCCTGATGGTGTAGGTGTCTCTGCGGGGCCCCCATGTCAACAGGGAGAGGTGCAGGAACTGAAAGAATTCTCACTCTATTGATGTACAGTTGGTGTGTGAGCATGCCCAGTACATCATGTTGGTGAATGTCCACTATCCTGGCAGCAGCAAGGATACCTTCATTCTGAAGTAGTCAGCCGGTCCCAATACTCCGTGGCTCCTTGCAGAACCAGAATGTGGCTTCTCGGAGGCAAAGGAAACTCCTCTAGACACAGCTCATGGTTCTACACCCCCAAACCACCTCCCACCACCAACCAACTTCACACAATTAACATGGGTATAATGTAAGCAATGGAATCACCAGGAACATGGTGGAACAGACCATCGGTGTGATGAAGTGATGAAGCAATGCTTCCGATGTCTGAACCACTCGGGGGGGTGGGGGGGTCGTGGGGGGGGGGGCGGTGAGCCCTCCAGTACATACTGGAGCAGGTGTCCAGGTTCATGGTGTTCTGCTGCACCCTTCATATCATCACCATCATGAGGACACATGCATTGGCACCAGGAATCCGGAGGCTACCTCAGGAGGAGGAGGCAGGGAGGATATTTCCTGGATGCCTTCCAGCCGGACAAGTTGTCGGAGAGTCCCTGCTAAGATTCCGGTTCCCATAGGACAGTTTCACTTTCGCTCCATGGATCCCCCATTCTCCACCATTGCACCCATCTGAGAGGCCCCATCACAGTGTTATTACAGCACAAAAGGAACGATTCAGCCCATCGTGTCTGCATCGGCTCTCCGAATGAGCAATTCACCTAATTCCATTCCCTGCACATTCTTCCTTCTCATATACCAGTTTATTCAGCTATAGCATGTTCATAGATGTGCTCACCACACTGCTGAAGAGCATGCAGAGAGAGAGGGAATGGGTGATCAACAGGCAGTCAAAAAGTACCAGACAGGTAGTGCCGGAGACCCCTGAGTGCATCTCAGTCTCCAACAGGTATTCAGTTCTGAATACTGAGGAAAGTGATGCTTCACCTGGGGAGAGCAGCCACAGCAAGTCCATGGCACCACGGGTAGCTCGGCTGCTGTGCGGGATACAGGGATGACAGGAAGAGCCATAGTGATCAGTGAGTCAATAGTCAGGGGAACAGACAGGCGTTTCTGTGGACACAGACGTGAATCCAGTATGGTGTGCCGTCTCCCAGGTGCCAGGGTCAAGGCTGTCACTCAGCGAATGCAGAGCATCTTGAAGGAGGAGGGGAACAGCCAGAAGTCGTGGTCCACATGGGAACCAACGACAGAGGTAGAAAGAGGGATGTGGTCTTGCAGTCAGACTTTAGGGAGCTAGGGAAGAAATTAGCAAGCAGGACCTCAAACATAGTCAAAAAGTAGAATTATCCAGATTACTCGCAGTGCCAGGTGCAACTTAGTATAGAAATAGAAAGAGAAGGCAGACGAATGTGTGGCTGGAAAGATGGTGCAGGAGGGAGGGATTCATATTCCTGGGACCGGCTCTGGGGGAAATGGGACCTTTACAGGCCGGACGGGTTGCACGTGAGCAGAGCCAGGACTGGGTTCCTTGCAGAACGTTTTGCTAGTACTGTTGGGGAGGGTTTAAGCTAGTTTGGCAGGGGGGTGAGGGACCTAAGGGTAGACTCAGCTGGGACAAAATCAGAAATGAAAATGGAAGGTGGCAAATTAATGGATGAGTCTGGAAGACAGAGGAAATGAGGGTGAGAAAATGAAAAAAGGTTTGGCAGTGTTCAAGGGTATCTGTTTCAATGTATGGAGTGCTGCAAATAAAGCAGATGAGCGGAGGGCAAAGGAGGGACAGGAATGGCAACTCAACGTTCCTGGTCACCGGGTTTTCAGCGCGATAGGGAGGGGGTTAAGAAAGGAGGGGAATGGAAATTCTGTTCAAGGAATCTTTTGCAGCTGTGAGGAGGGATGATATGTTGGAAGGTTCATCAAGTGAGGCCATATGGAATGAGCAAAGGAACCAAAAAGGGGTAATCTCACTGCCGGGAGTGTGATCTCGACAGCCAAATTGTCAGAGGGAGATAGAGGAGCAAATAAGTAGGCAAGTCTCTGAGAAGTGCAAGAACAATAGGGCAGTAATAGTAGGGTATTTTAATCACCCCGATGTTAACGAGGATAGTTTTAGTATGAAAAGAATTGAGGGAGCAGAATTCTTGAGGTGCATTCAGGACAACATTTTTGTCCAGCATGCAGAAAGTCCAACAGGAGAGGCTGCAGTTTTAGACTTTGTTTTAGGAAATGACGATGGGCAGGTGGATGGAGTGTCAGGGGAGAGCATTATGGTGGGAGTGATCATAATTCAGTCAGTTATAACATACCTATGGAACCGTACAGACATAGAATAGGAGTTAGAGTTCTCAATTGGGGCAAGGCCAATTTTACTAAACCGAGGAGCGAAAGTGGACTGGAAACAGCGACTTGAAGGTAAATCAGTCTCAGAGCACTGGGAGGCATTCAAAGTGGAGACTCAAGGGGTTCAGTGTAAACATGCTCCCACAAAGAAAAAGGGTGAGGCGGCCAAATCTAGAATCCCATGGATGTCAAGGAGCCTATATGGTAAGATAAGACAGAAAAGGGAAGCATATATCCGACACTAAGAATTCAATACTACAGAAAGTTGAGAGGAGTTTAGAAAGTGGAAGGGTCAAATCAAAAAGGAAATTAGGACAGCAAAGAGAGAGCATGAAAAAATATTGGCAAGCAAAGTCAGGGTGAACCCAAAGATGTTTTCTCAATGCAGTTAGAGGAAGAGGCTAACTAAGGGGAGAGTAGGGCCCATAATAGACCAAAAAGGTAAACTATGCATTCGGGGTGAACAATATTGATCTGGTTTTATTGAATAGAGATTAGATTAGATTAGAGATACAGCACTGAAACAGGCCCTTCGGCCCACCGAGTCTGTGCCGAACATCAACCACCCATTTATACTAATCCTACACTAATCCCATATTCCTACCAAACATCCCCACCTGTTCCTATATTTCCCTACCACCTACCTATACTTTTAGTGTCTTCAGAAAAGAGTGGGATGCAGATATTGTAGTTAAGGAGGAAGAGTGTGAATTATTGAATGTGATCAACATACTGAGAGAGGAAGCGTTAATGGGATTAGTCACCCTGAAAGTTGATAAATCACCTGATCCAAATGAAATGTGCCCCAGGTTGCTACAAGAAGCAACAGAGGAAATAGCAAAGGGTCTGAGTATCATTTTCCAGTGCTCACTGGACACAGTTGTGGTGCTGGAGTATTGGAGAATTGCTAACGTTGGATCTCTGTTTCAAAAGGGAGTGAAGGATAGTCTGAATAATTACAGGGCAGTCAGTCTAACCTCAGTAGTGGGAAAATGATTGGAATCTATTCTGAGAGACGGGATAAACTGTCATTGAGACAGGCACAGGTTAATCAAGGATGGTCAGCATGGATTTGTTAAGGGAAGAGCTTGTTTGACCAACTTGATCGAATTTTTTGAAGATGTAACAAGGGATATCGATGAAGGTAGTGCAGTTGATGTGGTCTACATGGATTTTGGCAAGGCTTTTGACAAGGTCCCACATGACAGACTGGTTCAAAAATAAAATTCGATGGTATCCAGGGAAATGCAGCAAGGTGGATACAAAATTGGTTCTGTGGCAGGAAACAAAGGGTAATTGTTGATGGGCGTTTTTGCAACTGGAGGGCTGTTTCCAGTGGTATTCCACAGGGCTGAGTACTGGGTCTCCTGCTTTTTGTGGTGTATATTAACGATTTCGACGTAAATGTAGGGGGCATGATCAAGTAATTTACGGATGACACAAAGATTGGCCGTGTTGTAGATAGCGAGAAGGATATCTGTAGACTGCAGGAAGATATTGGCGGTCTGGTCAGATGGGCGGAAAAGTGGCAAATGAAATTCAACTTGGAGAAGTGTGAGGTGATGCAATTGGGGAGGTCAAATAAGACAAAGGAATACACGATTACTGGGAAAATACTGAGAAGTAAGGGACCTTGGAGTCAATGTCCACAGATCCCTGAAGATAGCAGGATAGGTCAATAAGGTGATTAAGAAGGCATATGGAATCCTTTCCCTTATTAGCCGAGGGACAGAATCTAAGAGCAGGGAGGTTATGCTGGAACTGTATAAATCATTGGTTCGACCACTACTTGAGTACTGTGTTCAGTTCTGGCAACCACATTACAGAAAGGATGTAATTGCGCTAGTGAGGGTACAGAGGAGATTTGCGAGGATGTTGCCAGGACTGAAATAATGCAGTTATGAGGAAACATTGGATAGGCTGGGGTTGGTCTCCTTGGAACAGAGAAGGCTGAGGGGTGATCTGATTGAAATATACAAATTGTGAGTGGCCAGGATAGAGTGGAGGTGAAGGGTCTATTCACCTGAGCAGAGAGGTCAGTGATTGGTAGAAAGATCAGAGGGGAGATGAGGAAAAACATGTACAACCAGAAATACAAAATTGGCTCAGTGGCAGGAAACAAAGGGTAATTGTTGACGGGTATTTTAGTGACTGGAGCACTGTTTCCCGTGGTGTTCCAGAGGGCTCAGTACTGGGTCCCCTGCTTTTAGTTATGGTCTGGAACACACTGCCTGAAAGGACGTTTGAGGCTGAAACCCTCTACTCATTCAAAAGCAATCTGCATGTGCACCTCAAGGTGGATCATTTTTCGGTTGGTACAGACACGATGGGCCAAGTGGCCTCTTTCTGTCCCTTACGGTTTCTACGAGTCTATGATCCTATAACTTGAAACACGCTATACTCATTCACACTCACAGTTATATCAACAAACCCTATCAAGATTATCAGAAATGATTTTCCATTGACCTATCCGTGCTGCTTGTCATTTATTATCCCATGATTTTACAAGCAAGATATATTTTTATGGCAGGCTGCTGCTTGACCAGTCTGTGGGACAGCTCTCCCAACTTTGGCACAAACCCCCAGATGTTAGTAAGGAGAACTTTGGAGGGTCGACAGGGCTGTGTTTGTCCGTGTCATTTCCGGTGCCTAGGTCGATGCTGGGTAGTTCATCCGGTTTCATTCCTTTTTATTGACTTCATAGTAGTTAGATACAACTGAGTGGCTTGCTAGCCCATTTCAGAAGGCATGTAAAAGCCAAACACATTGATTTGGTCTGGAGTCACATGTAGGCCACCAGGTAAGGGCAGCAGATTTCCTTCCCTAAACAACATTAGTGAACCTTTTGTGGCACTGGAGAGTTTCCATCTTCTATCACTCCCATATCCAAGGATGATTGAACGATTCTGGCCAGTGCTTCCACTGCTTCCACCATACCTCCCCTCAGCAACCCTCATCCATCCCATCCAGACCAGGCAAATGTTCAACTTTGTTATTGTACAAAAAGTGTTGAATTGAAAGAGGTTAACTGAACCTGTTTGTTCAGTGACTGTAAGTAATGTTAGTCTCCATGGACCCAAATTGTGTCGCTGGAGTGTTTCCAACTTCTATTAATAAGGGTCTCCTTTCAATGTGTTATTCCATGGCATCAGCGGGAGCATCACCTCCGGCACTAACAGAGATCAGCGGCTTCAGTGAGAGGGAGAGGATAGGTCAGAATTTGAGAACAATCGATTGGAATGTTGCAACAATGGGTCAGAATCTGAGAACAAAAGATTGGAATATTACAACAATGGGTCAGAATCCGAGTACAATAGATTGGAATGTTACAGCAATGGACAGCAGGAGTTTCTCCTCTTTGTTTGACCTGGTTACTGCAGATTATTATTGGATGACATTAGAATTGCGGATCTATTATGCTCTGAGGATGATTCAAAGTATTTACTATCCCATACTCGTTATTATTGGTGTCCCTGGTCAGTCTCCGTCTGCAACTATTAGATTCAGAAAACATATTTCACTGATTTAATGTTCTTGTCATTTAAATCATGAGAAGACTGAAGTCATTGTCTTCAGTTTTTGTCACATACTCTATTCCCTATCCACAGTCTAAATCCGCCTCACTGGCCGTTGTCTGAGGCTGAACCAGGAAGTTTACAAAATCTGGTACCTGTTTGATGCTGAGCTGAGTTCATCCCCATATTCTCGCTATCCCCAACCCTGCCTATTGTTACGGCCAGGTGAGGATGGGTTACAGTCGCTCGTCTTATTTGACCACAACTCTGTTTGTTCTTTTTAACTAGTGGATGTGCTAACACTCTCATTTACCATTTACCTTTGGAGTGATTGTGAAGGACATAATCGGGCAGGTTCTCTTGAGTTTAAACAGGAAAGAGGTGAGTTTATTATACTTAACAATATCAACCCGATCTAAATAAAATCATAAAAATACACCACACATTTACGCACACACTCGTATGAGAATCACACAGAAATAGATTACAGAGTGAGAAGATGGGAGTCTGGAATAAATATAAAAATAAAATACTCATTATGTGATGTTGGACGACACGGTGGTCTTCCGGTTGCAGTTGTATTCTTGAAGTCTTTGGATGGTCGAAGTGCCCTTTATGGCTGGCCCACATGGCTCAGGGATTTATTTGAGGCAGACTTGTAGGTGGCATTCTTTCCCTGGTGCCTCTGTCTGTAGTAATCTGTCGGCTTGGAGGGACCACAGTCGCATGTGGTATTCAAACTTGTGACGTTATCTGGAGAGAGAGAGAGACGGGAGTACACAGCCCTTCTGCTTCTGCGCAGTTTGAATCACTGGCTTGTCTGTCTTTGTCCAGGGGAAACTCCCAGCTTTCACATAGATGGACAGAAGGCCTCATGACTGTCTCAGTGTATTCGCTGGAACCTTATAATGAGATTCAAGGTGAGAAACATCAGTCACCCCAGGGCTCAGGATGCCAGTATTTATGATTGGAGGAGTTTGCTCTATCAAAGTCAATATGTCAGGATGCCCTTGCATGCCGTGTCAATGAAAGTAATTTAAGGTAATTCAATCACTAGAGCAAGCCAATGATACAGGTCTAGACTCAGCAGACATGTGTCTCCCGTTGGAGGCCTTTGAATGTTAAAAGGTGTTTCAGATGCCAATTGCGGTGGGCATCTTGGCTGCCAGTTTTTTCAAAGTTAACTGTAGGATTTCTTTTTTCATTAAAGGTTTACTGTAAGTTTCAAATCGGTGAATTGAAATTCCTCATTGGGCATATGGTGTTTTCTTGACACCACCACACCACACTGAAAGAAATGTGATAATAGGAACATTTCATGACAGAATTGTCGGAAGAAATAGAAGGAAACACACATTCATTCTCAATAATCACTTCTCAAATTCACACATGAATCTTAGAATTACTGCAGCTGTCATTGTTTGTTACAGTTGTGCTGATTTAATTGCTTTGGAGTTTTGTCTGGGATGGTTATGTTTTGGGTTCGACCCTGGACAATGCATTATCGATGACATTGTTGTTTTTTTCTCTCTCTTGCAATGAAGCCTTAACTATTCAGGTTCCTGCACCTTGATAATCTTTCTCCCAGTGAGGTGCCTGAGATTTCCTCTGGACCTTTGTTCTTGCTGAGCACGGCTTTGAAATTTAATTATTTATTTATTTAGAGATACCGTACTGAAACAGACCCTTCGGCCCACTAAGTCTCTGCCGACCATCAACACCCATTAATACTAATCCTACATGAATCCTATATTCCTACCACATCCCCACCTTCCCCTGACACCTACCTATACTAGGGGAAATTTGTAATGGCCAATTTACCTATCAACCTGCAAGTCTTTGGCTGTGGGAGAAAACCGGAGCACCCGGCAAAAACCCACGTTTGTCACAGGGAGAACTTGCAAACTCCGCACAGGCAGTACCTAGAATCGAACCTGTGTCGCAGGAGCTGTGAGGCTGTAGTGCTAATCACTGTACAACTTTGCCGCTCCAAGTTGTAGGGTTTGATTAGCTTTGGGTTTGGAATCTGATCATTGGGTTCTTCAGTGGGTAGATCCACACTGACCTTACTTTCAGCTTTCTGCTGAGGTATGCAAGTGCTGTTGACTTTCGGGAAATTTCCCTTCCCCTTTCTCTTTACTATGAGGAGGATATTTTTCCAAATCTGCCCTATTTCCTCTGGGACAGTATTGTTCGCTAGTGTCTGTCCAGCTTTCACTGCTCTTTCCAGCGGCACTTTGACTAGGTAAGACATCTCCCTTACCATTGGCATGCCTTTTTGGGAACTTTCTTTGTCCTTCCACGTTTCTGCAAATGCTGTTAGCAGCCTTTTTAGGGTCCCTGTTTGACCTGCATTTAAGGAGGAGAGTGAGTGGCCTCATTTATCTAACATTTTAGGGTTGGCTAATAGGAGAGTAGGGGATTCCAGTCGGGAATCCTCCTGGCCCTCCTGTAACCTGTCCTCACTGTCCTTTTAAATCCTTCCCTCCTGACTGTCTGACAGGTCTGCACTTGTCTCTCCCCTCCACTGCCTTTATTGTTTGCCTTTGCTCAGGGGTGTCAATAAAATAATTTACCCGCTATTCTTTTTGTCACTCGATATGGACCACTGAACCGGGCTTTCAGGGGTAGACCCTGCATTGGGAGCAATAACAATACATGGTCTCTGGGATGACATGTTCTAACCTTGGCATTTTTTCCTGTTTACCTTCTCATAGCTGCCTGGGAGATCTTTAAGTGTTCCTGAGTCATTGCACAGGCTCCCGTGAGCCACTCCCAGAGCATGGAAATGTATTCTAACATGGAAGACTCATCCCTGTGTCCAAAAAACTTCTTGAATCGTTTAAGCAGAGATCTCACCTCGTGTCCATAAATTAATTCAAAGAGACTAAAGCCAGTGGAAGCATTGGATAAGTCCCTGGTAAGCAACAGGTGAAATTATAGCCCTTTGTCCCTGTTATGGGGTTACTCATAGCAGTATAGCCTGATCATTGTCTTTAGGGTCTGGTGGTACCGCTACAAAGCCCCTTGTGACTGTGGGTGGTAGGCTAAGTACCTTAGCTGGGTTATGTCCAGATTACCCATGACCTTTTCAAAAATACTGGACATAAAATGTGTGCCCTGATTCAACTGGATCTCAGCAGGCAGCCCATTATCGGGTAAAAAATTGGGTGAAACCTTCCACCACTACCTTGGCAGAGATAGCTCTTCGGGAGAATGGCCTCTGGGAATCAGGTCACCATATCCATAATGGTGAGAAGATACTGGTAATCCCGTTTTGTTTTCAGCAGGTGTCCCACACAATCCACCAGCATTCTGCTGAAGGGTTCCCCAAAAGCTGGTAGATGAATTAGGGTGCAGGCTTCATTGCAGGTTGGGGCTTCCCCACCACCTAGCGCATGTGACTAGTTTTACAGAACTCCACCACATCTTTGTGGTGCTGTGGACAGTCAAAATGCTGTCTTATGGGGGCTTCGATTTTTCATACATTGACATGTCCAGTCATTGGAAGTTCATCGGCCATTCTTAATATTTCTTTAAGGGACCTCAGCGGCACCACTATCTGGTGAACCACTGTCCACTCTTCATCCGCAGGCCTGTGAGGAGGTCTCCACTTCCTCATCAGCACCTCATTCTTTAAATAGAAGCACGCTGCAACTCCCTCTGCTTCAGTTTTGGTTTGGACAGTCTGTGCTATTTTTTAACACGGGGTCGGGATATTGAGCTTCAACTAAGGAAGATCTGTTTAGCAAATCCTTTGTGTCCTCTAACTTTCCAAAGAAGGTTTCAGACAGCCAGGCAGTCGGGTCATCCATCTGCAGTGTCAGTTCAGGGGATTGTTTGGCCATGGACCGAGTCACCACACAATCAGGGAGAATGTCAGGGCCCATCTCCTGTAACTGCTCCGTCTCCTGGACCTATTTTAGTCTCTCGAGTACTACTGGAGAAGCTGGCACCTTTTCCCTTGTCAGATCATGACCCAGGAGCAGGTCGACCCATCCATTGGTAAACTAGGTACAATCCCCATGGTTACCGGTCCTAAAACAGGGTCACACTCCAAGTGCAGTCGTCATAAAGGTATGGACATATACTGTCTTCCGATACAATTCACTAACTCTTTAGCATTCACTGCACTATCGAAGAAAGGTCATTCCTTTTCCCAGCAGAAGGGATTGGGTGGCCCCTGTATCCCTTAGTATGACTATGGGCTTGCTTGCCTCACTCAAGGTAGATGGGGTCACTTTTCCTTGGGATTATAATTCCTGGTAACTCTCAGGGCTTTTGTTAAGTTTTCCCGCACTCTCAGTGGTAGGTTTACTGGGTCAGACTGCCGCAGTTAAAGGCACAGCCTGATCTGCTGTGATTTCCATCAGGGCCCGTTTCCCTGCACTGATCTGGTGGACTTTTTTTATTTTTTTTATTCATTCTCGGGATGTGGGCGTCGCTGGCCACGCCAACATTTATTGCCCATCCCTAATTGCCCTTGAGAAGGTGGTGGTGGGCTGCCTTCTTGAACCGCTGCAGTCCATGTGGGGTAGGTTTACCCACAGTGCTGTTAGGAAGGGAGTTCCAGGATTTTGACCCAGCGACCGTGAAGGAACGGCGATATAGTTCCAAGGCAGGATGGTGTGTGATTTGAAGGAGAACTTGCAGATGGTGGCGTTCCCATGTATTTGCTGCCCTTGTCCTTCTAGTTGGTAGAGGTCGCGGGTTTGGAAGGTGCTGTCAAAGGAGCCTTGGTGCATTGCTGCAGTGCATCTTGTAGATGGTACACACTGCTGCCACTGTGCGTCGGTGGTGGAGGGAGTGAATGTTTGTAGAAAGGGTGCCAATCAAGCGGGCTGTTTTGTCCTGGATGGTGTTAAGCTTCTTGAGTGTTGTTGGAGCTGCACCCATCCAGGCAAGTGGAGAGTATTCCATCACACTCCTGACTTGTGCCTTGTAGATGGTGGGCTGGCTTTGGGGAGTCAGGAGGTGAGTTACTCGCCTCAGGATTCCTGGCCTCTGACATGCTCTTGTAGCCACTGTATTTATATGGCTACTCCAATTCAGTTTTCGGTCAATGGTAGCCCCTCGGATGTTGATAGTGGGGGATTCAGCGATGGTAATGCCATTGAATGTCAAGGGCAGATGGTTAGATTCTCTTTTGTTGGAGATGGTCATTGCCTGGCACTTGTGTGGCGCGCATGTTACTTGCCACTTATCAGGCCAAGCCTGGATATTGTCCAGGTCTTGCTGCATTTCTACACTGACTGCTTCAGTATCTGAGGAGTCGCGAATGGTGCTGAAAATTGTGCAATCATCAGCCAACATCCCCACTTCTGACCTTATGATTGAAGGAAGGTCATTGATGAATCAGCTGAAGATGGTTGGGCCTAGAACATTATCCTGAGGAACACCTGAAGTGATGTCCAGGAGCTCAGCTGATTCACCTCCAACAACCACAATCATCTTCCTTTGCGCTAGGTATGACTCCAGCCAGCAATGGGTTTTCACCCTGATTCCCATTGACCTCAGTTTTGCTAGGGGTCCTTGATGCCATACTCGGTCAAATGCTGCCTTGATGTCAAGGGCAGTCACTCTCACCTCACCTCTTGAGTTCAGCTCTTTTGTCCATGTTTGAACCAAGGCTGTAATGAGGTCAGGAGCTGAGTGGCCCTGTTGGAACCCAAACTGAGCATCACTGAGCAGGTTGTTGCTA
Organism: Heterodontus francisci; assembly: GCF_036365525.1. Lineage (NCBI taxonomy): Eukaryota > Metazoa > Chordata > Chondrichthyes > Heterodontiformes > Heterodontidae > Heterodontus > Heterodontus francisci. The sequence continues at coordinate 486,520 of NW_027141923.1, forward strand.
AGCAAGCACCGCTTGATGGCACTGTTGATGAGACCTTCCATCACTTGAGTGATGATTGAGAGGAGGCTAATGGGGCGGTAATTGGCCGGGTTTGATTTGTCCTGCTTTTTGTGTACAGGACATACCTGGGCAATTTTCCACATTGCAGGGTAGATGCCAGTGTTGTAGTTGTACTGGAACAGCTTGGCTAGGGGCACGGCAAGTTCTGCAGCACAGGTCTTCAGTACTATCGCTGGAATATTGTCAGGCCCCATAGTTTTTGTAGTATCCATTGCCTTCAGTCGTTTCTTGATATCACGCGGAGTGAATTGAATTGAATGAAGTTTGGCATCTGTGATGCTGGGGACTTCAGGAGGAGGCCGAGATGGATCATCAACTCGGCACTTCTGGCTGAAGATTGTTGCAAATGCTACAGCCTTATCTTTCGCACTGATGTGCTGGGCTCCCCCATCATCGAGGATGGGGCTATTTGTGGAGCCACCTCCTCCAGTTAGTTGTTTAATTGTCCACCACCATTCACGGCTGGATGTGGCAGGACTGGGGATCGCTTAGCTCTGCGCAGTTTGGCATGCAAGGTGCACTGGGTTGTAGCTTCACCGGATTGACACCTCATTTTGAGGTATGCTTGGTGCTACTCCTGGCATGCCCTCCTGCACTCTTCATTGAACTAGGGTTGGTCTCCTGGCTTGATGGTAATGGCAGAGTGAGGGATATGCCGGGCCATGAGGTTACAGATTGTGGTTGAGTACAATTCTGCTACTGCTGATGGCCCACAGCGCCTCATGGATGCCCAGTTTTGCATTGCTAGATCTGTTCGAAATCTATCCCATTCAGCACAGTGGTCGTGCCACACAACACGATGGACGGTATCCTCAATGTGAAGGCAGGACTTCGTCTCCACAAGGATTGTGCAGTGGTCACTCCTACCAATACTGTCATGGACAGATGCATCTGCGGCAGGCAGATTGGTGAGGACGAGGTCGAGTATGTTGTTCCCTCGTGTTGGTTCCCCCACCACCTGCCACAGCCCCAGTCTAGCAGCTGTGTCCTTTAGTACTCGGCCAGCTCGGTCAGTCTTGGTGCTACCGAGCCACTCATGGTTATTGACATTGAAGTCCCCCAGCAGAGTACATTTTGTGCCCTTGCCACCCTCAGTGCTTCCTCCAAGTCCTCTTCAGCATGGAGGAGTACTGAGTCATCAGCTGAGGGAGGGCGGTAGGTGGTAATCAGGACACTCATTAATCTTACAGGTTTTCTCCATCACTTCCGCCAGTCAGCATGACGGTGATCTGCCTCATTACAGTGGAAACACACATGGCATCGACTGTTACTCCTGCTCTCAGTACCGTCCTATTTGGCCTGAAGATGGGCTCCCGTGTGTCCAGCTTTTCCTTCTTGCCCATGGCTGTTCAGGGTCCGATCAGCCTCCCACCTTTTATTCTCGGGTCTTTGGGGTGACTAGGGAAGGGTTTCCCTTTGGGATTAAGGCCTTGTATACAAGGGAAAATTCATCAGCCAGAATTGCAACCTGCCTGGCTTTTTGAGCCTTCTGTTCCTCTATGTGTGTTTTAATGGGAGGGGAACGAGTTTGTGAACTCTTCGAGATGGATCACTGCTCTGAGATTTATATATGTGGGCTGTATCTTGATCTTCTGTATCCACTGGTCAAAAGTAAACACCAAAACAGACTGTAAATCTTCTATTGGTACATAAAATGGTAATATTTAGCTTAGACAAATGTGGGGCCATTACAGGCAGAGTCAGGAGTATTTATAATGGGGAATTGAGAAATGTCAGAGAAGTTAAATGTGGTTAGCACCGCAGCCTCTCAGCTCCAGCGACCCGGATTCAATTCTGGGTCCTGCCTGTCTGGAGTTTGCAAGTTCTCCCTGTGTCTGCGTGGGATTTCTCCGGGTGCTCATGTTTCCTCCCACAGCCAAAAGACTTGCAGGTTGGTAGGTTAGTTGGCCATTATAAATTGCCCCCAGTGTAGGTTAGTGGTCGGGAAATATAGGGACAGGTGGGGATGTGGTAGGAATATGGAATTAGTGTAGGATTAGTATAAAATGAGAGGTTGATGGTCGGCACAGACCCTGTGGGCCGGAGGGCCTGTTTCAGTGCTGTATCTCTAAACTAAACAAAAAATATTTTGTGTCTGTCTTCACTGAGGAGCATACAAGAAATCTCCCAGAATTAGAGATCCAAGGGATTGGGAGAATGAAGAATTGAAGGAAATTAGTATTAGTGAGAAGTTTGTATTGGAGACATTAATAGGGCTGATGTTTGACAATTATCCAGGATCTGATATTCTATATCCCAGTGTGTTGAAGGAAGTAGTAATGGAGATTGTTCATGCATTGGTGATCATCTTTCAAAATTCTATCAATTCTGGAACGTTTCATGCAGATTGGAAGGTAGCAAATGTCATCCCACTATTTAAGAAGGGAGGGAAAGAGAAAATTGGGAACAACAACCATACACTTATGCTAACACTACAGTAATCCCATATTCCCTACCACCTACCTATACTGGGGATAATTTACAATGGCTAATTTATCTATAACCTGCAAGTCTTTGGCTGTGGGAAGAAACCGGAGCACCCGGCAAAAACCCACGTGGTTAACATTTCATCAGTACGAGGGAATATGTTAGAATCTATTCTAAATTATGCGATAAATTGATCTGATTGGGCAGAGTCAACATGGATTTATGAATGGGAAATCATGCTTGATGAACCTGTTGGGTTTTTTTTTGGATGTCACAAACAAAATAGAGAAGGGGAGTCGGTGGATTTTCAGAAAGCGTTTGATAATGTGCCCCACAGCATGTTGGTTAGCAAAGTTAAAGAACATGGGATAGGAGGTAATATACTGACGAGCAGCAAGCTTTGGTAAACAGGCAGGAAACAGAGAGTATGAATAAATGGGCCATTCTTGCATTGGCAGGCGGTGACTAATGGAGTACTGCAGGGATCAGTGCTTGGGCCCTAGCGGTTCATAATATCTATCAATGATTTGGATATTGGGACCAAAGTAATATTTCAAGTTCGCAGATGACACAAAGCTCGGTGGAAATGTGTGTTGCGAGGAAGATGCAAAGTGGCTTCAAGGAAATTTGGACAGACTTCATGAGTGGGCAAGAACATGGCAGATGGAATATAATGTGGAAAAATGTGAGGTTAGCCACGTTGGTAGGATGAATAGACGTGCAGAGTATTCTAATTGGTAAGAGATTAGAAAGTGTAGATATACAAAGGGACCTGGGTGTCCTCATCAATAAGTCAATGAAAGCTAACATGCAGGTGCAGCAAGCAATTAGGAAGACAAATGGTATGTTGGCCTGCATCACAAGTTGATTTGAGCAGTGAATTCTTGCTGCAATTGTATAGAAACTTTGTTAGACCGCAGACGGAGTGGTGTGCGCAGTTCTGGTCCGTTTACCTGAGGAAGCATATTAGGACCACAGAGGGAGTGCAAAGAAGGTTCACCAGACTTGTTCCCGGGATGGTGGGACTGTCCGATGAAGAGAGATTGGGGAAGCTGGGCCTGTATTCTCCAGAGATTCGAAGAATGAGAGGTGATCTCATTGAAACCTACAAAATACTTAAAGGGTTAGACAGGGTAGATGCATCTAAAATAAAAGCAAAATACTGCGGATGCTGGAAATCTGAAACAAAAACAAGAAATGCTGGATTCACTCAGCAGGTCTGGCAGCATCTGTGGAAAGAGAAGCAGAGTTAACGTTTCGGGTCAGTGACCCTTCTTCGGAACTGACAAATATTAGAAAAGTCACAGATTATAAACAAGTGAGGTGGGGGTTGGGCAAGAGATAACAAAGGAGAAGGTGCAGATTGGACCAGGCCACATAGCTGAATCTAAGATGCATCTTAGATGCATCTAAGATGTTTCCCCTGGTTGGGGAGTCCAGAACTAGCAGACATAATTTCAAAATAAAAGAGAAGCCACTTAGGACAGAGATGAGGAGAAATGTCTTTACTCAGAGGGTTCTGAATCTTTGAAATTCTCTACCCCAGAGAGCTGTGGAAGCTCAGTCATTGAGTATGTTTAAAGTAGAGATTGACAGTTTTATAAATACCACTGACAAAAAGGGATATGAGGATAGTGTGGGGGAAAAGGCATTGGATGATCAGCCATGATCATATTGAATGGTGGAGCAGGCTCGATGGGTTGAATGGCTTGCTTCAGCTCCTATGTTCCTACATTCCTAAGCTGCTTAACTCTTTCAAACTCGAGGTCAGTTTAGTCAGGCTGCTTTCCGAGGGTTCAGAATGTTTTACAGTGCACTTCCGATACTATCTCATATGCACCCAGGATACCATTTTTAGCCATCTCATAATGTGATGAACTTTCATCTGGCAACAATGAATAAACCTCATGGACTTTTCCTGTTATTCTACTTGGTAAAAACAGTGTCCATCTCTCTGTCAGTCATTTCAGCGGCTTTGCAAGCATTTCAAAACTGATGGAAAATTCTGACACATCCTCCTCATTGAACTTTGGAACAAACTGGGAGAACTTTAATTGCTACTATGGGTAGCTCCTTCACTAGCTGTGCCTTCACTGGGTGTACTGGGACTTCCTCTAGTTGTTCGAGCCACCTTAACTCCCTTTCCTCCTTCTCCTTCTGGAACACTCTTACTTTTTCCCTTTCTTGACACTCACTCTGCTCTTTCTCGCTCTCGCTGGAATTCTAATTCTAGTCTCTTCTATTCCAGTTTTACCTTAGCTAACATTACTCTATCTGTTAGAGATGCTAACCCTGTTTGAATTTTCAGCTGCAAATATAAAATGGTTGGCCACATGTCTTAGAATTTCGGGTTTCCAATCTTTTGGACGGAGAATAATCCCTCACTGTCCAGCTACATTACACAACTTTTCAACAGAGAAGGGTTTAAACCTGTACCGAGTTACTTCACTCTGTATGTAACTCCTTTATTGCGACTGTAACTCCTTTATTTTAAAAAGGGAGATAGACAGAAAGCATGAAAAATTATGAGGGGTATAGATAGGGTAGATAGGAAAAAACGTTTTCCTTCGCGGAGCTGTCAATAACCAGGGGGCATAGATTTAAATTATGGGCAGGAGGTTGAGAGGGGATTTGCAGGGAAGAAAAATCACCCAGAGGGTGGTTGGAATCCGGAACACACTGCCTGAAGGGGCTGCAGAGGCAGGAACCCTCACAACATTTACGAAGTATTTAGATGAGCATTTGAAACGCCATAGCTTACAAGGTTACGGGCCAGGTGCTGGAAAATGGGATTAGAATGGATAGGCTTGTTGGCCGGCACAGACACAGTGGGCCGAAGGGCCTGTTTCTTTGCTGAAAAACTCTGTGACTCTGTGACACTTCCAATTTCTCGTTTGTCATTGCGTTACAATCACGAGATCCTCCACATTTCTGTTGCAGCCAGGTGAGGAGGGGTCCCAGACTCCCCTCTTGTCCTATCTTTTATTTGATCACAATGGGATTTATTCATTTTTCGCAGTGGACGTGCTGACCACCTCAGTGAGTATTTTACCTTTTACATTTATTGTGATCTTGAAAGAACCAGTGAGAACGGATTTTTTAAGTTTAATCAAGAAGTGAGTTTATTGTACTTTAAAATCTAAAATGAATCTAAATAAAGTAATGAAAATATACGGTACACATTCACACACAAACTCACAGGCAAATCACACAAATAAATTATACAGTAAGGAATAAATTTGTATTTGGATTGGAGTCGAGAATAAATTAAAAATAATCAAAGTCTGTGAGGTTGGATAATTCTGTGGTCTGCGCCTTTGCCACCCTCATTTATGAGTTTATTGTCATCTGCAAGCGTTGAAATTATGTTTTTTTACATATTAGTCTTTATTACTTGTATATCTATCTAGATGTCAGGAAGAGCACTGATGCTAATACTGACCCCTGAGAAACAACACTGTGTACTCCCCCTTCCCCAGACTGAACAAAGTCTGTTCACCACTTCTCTCTGCTTTCTGTCCCTGTGTCAGGGTCATATCCACATTATCACTGTCAAATTAATCCATGTGTTCTACGTTTCATAACAAGTCTATGAAATGTCATTTGATCACAGGCCTTTTGTAAGTCCATGCACATAACATGAAACACACTATTATCATCAACACTCATAGTTATTTCATCAATGAACTTGATCAAGATTATCGGACGTGATTGGTCATTAACCTATTAATGCTGTTTGTCATTTATTATCCCAGGTTTTTCCAAGAAAGATATATTTTGTGCAGGCTTATGGCCTCTCGAAATATCAAACCACCGACATTCGACTGACTCGTCAGTACCTACAGGATTTATCTAATGTCTTACTTAATAAGCAGGGTGTAACATTTACAACCCTGCAGTCCCCTGTCATCACTCCCAGATTCAAGGAGGATTGAAAGCTTCTGGCCAGTGCCTCTGCTTTTTCCACCATTCCTTCCCTCAACAAACCTCGTATATCCCATCTGGACTGAGGAACACTTCGACACTATTGTAGTGCAAAAAGTATTGGATTGAAAGAGATTAACTGAACTTGTTTGTTCATTGACTGTAATTAATGTAAGTCACCACGGACCCTAATTGTGTCACTGGAGGGTTTCCCTCTTCTATTAATAAGGGACTCCTTTCAATGTGTTAACTCATTGTGTCAGTGGGAGCATCAACACCGGCACTAACAGGAATCCGGGACTGCAGAGAGAGAGAGAGAGGATCGATCAAAATCTGAGAACAATAGATTGGAATGCTACAACAATGGGTCAGAATCTTAGAACAATAGATTGGAATGTTACAACAATGGGTCAGAATCTTAGAACAATGGATTGGAATGTTAGAACAATGGACAGCAGGAGTTTCTCCTATTGGTTTGGCCTGGTTACTAAAGAACAAAGAACAATGAACAAAGAAAATTACAGCACAGGAACAGGCCGTTCGGCCCTCCAAGCCTACGCCGAGCCAAATCCTCTATCTAAACCTGTCGCCTATTTTCTAAGGGTCTGTATCTCTTTACTTACTGCACATTCATGTATCTGTCCAGATACATCTTAAAAGACGCTAACGTGCCCGCGTCTACCACCTACGCTGGCAATGCATTCCAGGCACCCACCACCCTCTGCGTAAAGAACGTTCCACGCATATCCCCCCTGAACTTTTCCCCTTTCACTTTGAACTCGGGGAAAAAGCCTCTTGCTATCCACCCTGTCTATACCTCTCATGATTTTGTACACCTCAATCAGATCCCCCCTCAACCTCCGTCTTTCTAATGAAAATAATCCTAATCTACTCAACCTCTCTTCATAGCTAGCGCCCTCCATACCAGGCAACATCCTGGTGAACCTCCTCTGCACCGTCTCCAAAGCATCCACATCCTTTTGGTAATGTGGCGACCAGAACTGCACGCAGTATTCCAAATGTGGCCGAAACATAGTCTTATACAACTGTAACATGAACTGCCAACTCTTGTACTCAATTCCCCGTCCGATGAAGGAAAGCATGCCGTATGCCTTCTTGACCACTCTATTGACCTGCGTTGCCACCTTCAGGGAACAATGGACCTGAACCCCCAAATCTCTCTATACATCAATTTTCCCCAGGACTTTTCCATTTACTGTATAGTTCACTCTTGAATTGGATCTTCCAAAATGCATCACCTCGCATTTGCCCTGATTGAACTCCATCTGCCATTTCTCTGCCCAACTCTCCAGTCTATCTATATTCTGCTGTATTCTCTGACAGTCCCCTTCACTATCTGCTACTCCACCAACCTTAGTGTCGTCTGCAAACTTGCTAATCAGACCACCTATACTTTCCTCCAGATCATTTATGTATATCACAAACAACAGTGGTCCCAGCACGGATCCCTGTGGAACACCACTGGTCACACGTCTCCATTTTGAGAAACTCCCTTCCACTGCTACTCTCTGTCTCCTGTTGCCCAGCCAGTTCTTTATCCATCCATCTGCACCTTGGACCCCATTCGCCTTCACTTTCTCCATCAGCCTACCATGGGGAACCTTATCAAAAGCCTTACTGAAGTCTATGTATACGACATCTACAGCCCTTCCCTCATCAATCAACTTTGTCACTTCCTCAAAGAATTCTATTAAGTTGGTAAGACATGACCTTCCCTGCACGAAACCATGTTGCCTATCACTGATAAGCCCATTTTCTTCCAGATGGGAAGATATCCTATCCCTCAGTATCTTCTCCAGCAGCTTCCCTACCACTGACGTCAGGCTCACCTTTCTATAATTACCTGCATTATCCCTGCTACCCTTCTTAAACAAGGGGACAACATTCGCAATTCTCCAGTCCTCCGGGACCTCACCCGTGTTTAAGGATGTTGCAAAGATAACTGTTAAGGCCCCAACTATTTCCTCTCTCACTTCCCACAGTAACCTGGGATAGATCCCATCCGGACCTGGGGACTTGTCCACCTTAATGCCTTTTAGAATACCCAACACTTCCTCCCTCCTTATGCCGACTTGACCTAGAGTAATCAAACATCTGTCCCTCACCTCAACATCCGTCATGTCCCTCTCCTCGGTGAATACCAATGCAAAGTACTCATTTAGAATCTCACCCATTTTCTCTGACTCCACGCATAACTTTCCTCCTTTGTCCTTGAGTGGGCCAATCCTTTCTCTAGTTACCCTCTTGCTCCTTATATATGAATAAAAGGCTTTGTGATTTTCCTTAACCCTGTTTGCTAAAGATATTTCATGACCCCTTTTAGCCCTCTTAATTCCTCGTTTCAGATTGTGCCTACAATCCCGATATTCTTTCAAAGCTTCGTCTTTCTTCAGCCGCCTAGACCTTATGTATGCTTCCTTTCTTCCTCTTAGCTAGTCTCACAATTTCACCTGTCATCCCATGGTTCCCTAATCTTGCCATTTCTACCTCTCATTTTCACAGGAACATGCCTCTCCTGCACGCTAATCAACCTCTCTTTAAAAGCCTCCCACATATCAAATCTGGATTTACCTTCAAACAGCTGCTCCCAATCTACATTCCCCAGCTCCTGTCGAATTTTGGTATAGTTGGCCTTCCCCCAATTTAGCACTCTTCCTTCAGGACCACTCTTGTCTTTGTCCATGAGTATTCTAAAACTTACGGAATTGTGATCACTATTCCCAAAGTAGTCCCCTACTGAAACGTCAACCACCTGGCCCGGCTCACTCCCCAACACCAGGTCCAGTATGGCCCCTTCCCCAGTTGAACAATTTACATACAGCTCTAGAAAACCCTCCTGGATGCTCCCTACAAATGCTGCTCCATCTAGACCTCTAACACTAAGTGAATCCCAGTCAATGTTGGGACAATTAAAATCTCCTATAACCACCACCCTGTTGCTCCTACAGCTTTCCATAATCTGTTTACATATTTGTCCCTCTATCTCACGCTCGCTGTTGGGAGGCCTGTAGTACAGCCCCAACATTGTTACCGCACCCTTCCTATTTCTGAGTTCTGTCCATATTGCCTCACTGCTCGAGTCCTCCATAGTGCCCTGCTTCAGCACAGCTGTGATATCCTCTTTGACCAGTAATGCAACTCCTCCACCCCTTTTACCTCCCTCTCTATCCCGCCTGAAGCATCGGTAACCTGGGATATTTAGTTGCCCATCATACCCTTCCCTTAACCAAGTCTCAGTAATAGCAATAACATCATACTCCCAGGTACTAATCCAAGCCCTAAGTTCATCTGCCTTACCAATTACACTTCTTGCATTAAAACAAATACACCTCAGACCACCAGTCCCTTTGCTTTCATCATCTGCTCCCTGCCTACTCTTTCCCTTAGTCACGCTCACTTCATTATCTCGTTCCTCACAGGCTTTAGTTACTGCTGAGTATTTTTGGATGACATTAGAATGGCGGATCTATTGTGCTCTGAAGATGATTCAAATGGTTTACTACTCCATCCTCGCTATTATTGGTGGCCCTGGTAAGTCTCTGTATCCAACGATTAGATCCATAAACCATATTTCACTGATATGGTGTTTTTGTGAATTAAATTTGTGAAGAATTAAGCCACTGTCTTCAGTCTCTGTCACAAACTCCACTCTCCATCCACTGTCTGCATTCACCTCCCTACCCAATGTATGAGGCTGAAACAGACTGTTCGGACCCTCTGTGCTATATTTATACCTGAGCTGACTTTCTCACCATATTTCCCCCAACAACAGCTCTACCTCCTACCACCTCTGTTACATCACCCGTTATCACCTCTGCCTCAGCCCATCAGCTGCATAAACCCTCATCTGTGCCTTTGTTATATTCACACTTGAATATTCCAATTCTATCCTGGTCACCCTCCCAGTTATAAACCTTCATAAACCACAGCCCATGCAGAACACTACTACCTGTATCCTAACTCACACCAAATCCGGAAAACCCATCACCAAGTGCTCACTGATCTGCATTGGCTCCCGGTCTGGCAGCACCTTAATTTAAATATTCTCATTCTTGTGTTAGAATCCATCCATGGACTCACCCCTCCAATTAGTCCTTTTCCCCTCTACATTTCACATATTATTAAAAATCTGATGCCTTCAAGTCTTTATCCAATTCCCGTTTTGAAGTGAGCTGTTTTCATTCTACATCTTCCCCTGCTATGATTTTCAATCTAAGTCGGCACTGGTGCCGACGCTATGGAAGCAGGGATCCATAAAATGATGTGAACTGTACAGCCGGCCACTTCTAGTGTGGCCTGCAGAGTGCCCCATGCTGGGGAGGGATCTAGCATGGGTATACCATGCATATGCTGTTAGTATGAGGAATGGTTTGAATTGACATCAATAAGCCATTCTGACAGCTTTGATGTACTTCTTTGACACTTTGTCTCTGCATGTCCATTGACTGCCTGTGTAGTCACTCTCAGGTGAACACACATTCAGCAGCACGAGAAACCCCCTCTAATGTTATTCAAAAGGATCAGGCATCCAACTTACAGGTGAGGGGCTTTTGACTTACTTCGACTATGGTGAAAAAGTGGAGGTGTTGTGGATGATTTTCTGGAGGTTGCGTGGTGAGCTGCTGCAGACATTCAGGCAGGACAGAGGATTTGGTGACCCAACTCTGGAGGAGATATGGGGACTGTATTTACAGTGTCTCTGGGTCTGTAACATGACCGACAAATGGAGCAGAGGCTGCAGAGAGGGGAAGCTCTGTAAAGAGGGAGGAGGAAGGGGCCCTCCCCTACCTACCCCGGGTTTTCCAAGAGCACTTTTCCCACCTGCACCTAACTCAGGAACAGTGTGTGAGTTGACACTGATTCAATGAGCTGCATCACCTCCTGTAACACGACCTGGAGCTTCACACCAGGGTGAGGACGGAGCTGCCAGTGGCTGTTAAGGTCTCAGTTTCATTGCACTTCTCTGTATATTTGAATATTGATAACAAAATAAAATTAAAGGTGTTGTATCTGAATGCACGAAGCCTTTGGAATAAAATAAATGAGCTAACAGTGGAAATAGAGAGGAATGAATCTGATTTAGTGGCAATTCCTGAGACGTGGTTGCAGGGAAGTCAGGCTTGGGAATTGAATATCCAAGGGTACTTCGTATTTTGGAAGGATAGACAGGAAGGAAAAGGAGGAGGTGTAGCATTGTTAGTAAAGAAAGAGATCAGTGTCGTGGTGAGAAATGATATAGGAAGTAGATTTCAAGACGTACAACCAGTCTGGGTAGAAATAAGAAATAGCAAGGGAAAGAAGTCCCTGGTGGGAGTAATCTACAGGCCCCCAAACAGTAGTTCCGCAGTGAAGCACAGTATGAACCAAGAAATGCTGGGGCTTGTAAGAAAGGTACGGCAATAATCATGGGTGATTTTAATATGCATATAGACTGGATTAAACAAATTGGCAAAGGTAGCCTCGGGGGGAGCAGGCTATTGTAGATTTGGTATTGTGAAATGAGGTGTGGTTAATTAATGATCTCATAGTTAAGAATCCTTTCTGGATGAGTGATCATAGCATGCTAGAATTTGAAATTCAGTTTGAGAGCGAGAAACTGGAGTCCCACACTCGCGTTCTGGTGTAAAACAAAGGTAATTACATCGGCAGAGGACAGATTTAGCACTGTTGGACTGGGCAGGAAGAGTAAAAGGTAGGACAGTTAATGAACAGTGGCAGATGTTCAAGGAGATATTCAATTCCTCCCAAGTACAATATATTCCAGAGAGGAAAAAAGATTCTGGGAAGGGGAAAGCAAACATCCATGGCTAAGTGAGGAAGTTAAGGGTAACATAAAGACAAAAACTAAGGCACACCATATTGCAAAGGCCAGTGGCAGGCTGGAAGATTGGGAATTGTTTAATAATCAACAAAGGGTTACCAAAAAAGTAATAAAAAGAGCAAAGGTAAACGATGAAAGAAAACTATTGCAAAACTTAAAAACGGATAGCAAAAACTTCTATAAGTATAGAAAAGATAAGAGAGTAGTTAATGTGAATGTTGGTCCCTTGGAGGAGGAGACTGGGGTGTTGATAGAGGGGAGCACAGAAATGGTGGAGACACTAAATCAGTATTTTGCCTCAGTTTTAATGGTGGAGGACACCAGTACTATCTAAATAGGAACAAGTAATGCAGATGTTACAGAAAGAGAGGAATTTAGTACAATCATCATTACTAGGTAAAAAGTACTGAGCAAACTATTGGTATTGAAGGCAGACAAGTCCCCAGGGCCTGATGGCCTACATCAGAGGGTCTTAAAGAAAGTGGCAGCAGAGACAGTGGACCCATTGGTTATCATATTCCAAAATTCGCTGGATGCGGGAAAGGTTCCTGTGGATTGGAAAAAAAGCTAATGTAACACCCTTATTCAAAAAGGGAGGGAAACAGAAAGTAGAAAACTATAGACCAGTTAGTTTAACATCTGTTGTTGGGAAATTGTTAGAATCTATTATTAAGGAAGTAATAACAGGACAATTAGAAAGTCAAAACGCAATCCATCAGAGTCAGCATGGTTTTATGAAGGGTGAATCCTGTTTGGCGAATTTGCTGGAGTTCTTCGAAGCTGTCACAAGAAAAGTGGAAAATGGGGATCCTGTAGATGTATATCTGGACTTCCAGAAGGCATTTGATGAGGTGCTGCACAAAAGGTTAAAACACAAGGTAAGATCACATGGGGTTTGGGTCAATTTATTAGCTTGGATAGAGGATTGGCTAACCAACAGAAAACAGACAGTCAGAATAAATGGGTCTTTTTCTGGTTGGCAAGATGTAACTAGTGGGGTACCACAAGGTTTGGTCCTTGGGCTCCAACTATTTACAATATATATTAATGACTTGGATGCAGGAATAGAAGGTACTATAGCCAAATTTGCAGGTGACACTAAAATAGGTGGGATAATAAGTTGCAATAAATAAATAAGAAACTTACAAATTGATATAGATAGGTTAGGTGAATGATCCAAAATTTGGCAGATGGGGTTTAACGTGGATAAGTGTGAGTTTATCCATTTTGGTCGGAAGAAGACAAAGGCAAATTATTATCTAAATGGAGAGAAACTTCAGAGTGCTTCCATGCAGAAGGATCTGGGTGTCCTCGTGCATGAAAGCTAGTTTGCAGGTACAGCAGGTGATAAGGAAGGCAAATGGAATTTTAGCATTTCTTGCTAAAGGAATGGAATATAAAAGTAGTAAGGTGTTGTTCCAACTGTACAAGGCATTAATGATACCGCACCTAGAGTATTGTGTACAATTTTAGTCTCCTTACTTGAGGATGGATCTAGTTGCATTGGAGGCAGTTCAGAGGAGGGTCTCTAGATGGATTCCAGGGATGAGAGGGTTGTCTTATGAAGAGAGATTGAGCTCTTTATGCCTTTACTCTCTAGAGTTTAGAAGAATGAGAGTCGATCGAATTGAGGTATATAAGATGATTTAGGGGAATGACAACGTGTACGTAGAGGAGATGTTTCCTCTTGTGGGGCAACCTAGAATGAGGGGTCATAGATATAGGATAAAGGGTCGCAGATTTAAAACAGAGATGAAGAGAAATCTCTTCTCTCAAAGGGTCGTGATTCTGTGTAATTAACTACCCCGTAGTGCGGTGGATGCCGGGACCTTGAGTAAACTTAAGGAGGAGATAGACAGATTTTTAATTAGTAATGGGTTGAAGGGTTATGGAGAACAGGCAGGAAAGTGGAGTTGAGGCCGAGATGTGATGAACCATGATCGTATTACATGTCGAAGCAGGCTCGAGGGGCTGAATTGCCTACTCCAGCTCCTTGTTCTTATGTTATTATGTTCTTCTCTGGATCTATCCAGACAAGAGCGGGTGACGTATCCATTCTCCCTCTCTAAGTTGTCCATTGATGTATCTGTTGTGTAACAGAGGCCATCTATGTCGGATGAGTTGAATTATACTGTCTGCTCCCTCAGCAGGGAGAAGCAGGTGAGAGATCCCGTGGCTTTGTCAGGATAGCGGGATTCCTGATGGTGTAGGTGTCTCTACGGGGTCGCCATGTCAGCGGGGAGAGGTACAGGAACTGAAAGAACTCCCACTCCATTAATGTACACTTGGTGTGTGAACATCCCCAGTACATCATGTTGGTAAATGTCCACTATCCTGGCAGCAGCCACCATACCTTCATTCTGAAGCAGTCAGCCGATCCCAACACTTCAGGCCTCCATGCAGAACCAAAATGTGGCTCATGACCTCTAAACTCTAGACAGTCCCCTCCCCCACACAAAACCAGCAGATGAAGCCATGCTTCTGATGTCTGAACCGCTCGGGGAGAGCCCTCCAGTACACACTGGAGCAGGTGTCCAAGTTCATGGTGTTCTGCTGAACCCTTCATATCATCATGATCATGAGGACACAGGCATTTGCAGCAGGAATCCGCAGGCTACCTCAGTAGGAGGAGGAGGAGGCAGGGAGGATATTTCCTGGATGCTTTCAACCAGGTCAGGCTGTCGGTGAGACGAGCTAAGATTCCAGTTCCCAGCGGACAACTTCCCTTTCCCACCATGCATCCCCCTCTTCTTCTCCATTTCACCCATCTGAGATGCCCCATCACATCGTCCCCTAGGTAACCATCCTGCAATAAAAAGAGCAACAAAATGTTTTTCATGATCATCTTTATCCAGCAACACATGCAATTGTACAAACAAAACTGAAATATTCACCCTTGTGTATTCCCTTAGTCCCTGTCTTGTGGGTTCCCTCAACCTGCCTACTGCTCCTATACAGTGTTTTTCCAGTGGCTGCAGCATGGCTGGTGGAAGGCTGCTGTCCTTCACTGGGGGAGACTGCAGATGGCCTTGCAGGATGTCCTTGAACAACTCTGTGACTTGAAGGCTCGGATTCAGACTGCACCACCTCTACATGGGCAGCAGCTCCAGCAATGTTCACATCTGAGTCCTGTGTATCATAACGCGTTTGTGACCTCGCCCTCCGGTGATCTGACAAATGAACTATCCTTTCCCCCTGGCCTGCCTGCAGCTCACTCGTGCTCAGTGACTCACCAGGTGCAGATTCCGACTCTATGCAACCCTTTAAGGTACACGCACTATAAGTATTTGATCTGGTGGCTGTGAGGATCAGACCAAGTGATGGGGCTTCACCATCTGCTCTTCTGCTGCTCTATTTCTGTCTATGGAGCTGCTGTGACTGGGAAGCTGGCAGTATGTGGTTATCATTGGAAAGTATAAAATCAAAAGGGGAGGTTTGGGGTGAAGGATTGGGTGTGGAATGGAAAGCAGGAGATCCATGGTCTTACCATCTCCAGCTTGTACATCAACATTTCTAACGTTTACCAGTTCTGATGAAGGGTCACAGATGTGAAACATTAAATCTGTTTCTCTCTACACCGATGCTGCCAGAGCCGCTGAGTATTTCCGGCACTTTCTGTTCAGCTACACAGCTGTGTCCCATTGACCAACTTATCTCAGCCCTTTTTCAGTTTACATTTGCATTTCTGGACATCCTCAGATATTCCATTGAGAATAAAATCGTAATTCCAACCATACACCTCGAAAATCCTGAGGATGACCGTCTCCCCAGGCGTGCCTGTTTTTCTTCTCTACCAGGTTATCAATTGACTATTTCCTGTAATATGCTAGTGACATTGTATTTCTGGCTTTATTTATTCAAAACTCTCTGAAAGAAACCGCACCCCCCCCCCCACCACCAACACCCCCGCCCCGCTCTTCGTGATGAACACACACGTTTGATTGAGTGTAAACTCTCTTTGTTGCCAAATCTCCTATCCATTCTCAGCAATGATCGCTCAACTGAGTTTACTATTTATCACAAGCCAAGTAAACCAAGCCTTTGATCCCAATCTCTGTGTTTCCTTTCCTACGCGACTGTAAAGTCTGATCTAGGGTCACAGATTACCCAAAAGGAGATCAAAGGGTCACAAGCAGTTTAGTGAAGAGTGACTGTTCAAATACAGCACAAAATCAGAATAAACACAGTAGAGAAACGATCTGTGACAGATGAGAAAGTCTTTCTGGCTGTGGATTAGTTTTCAGAAGCTATTATTAAAGATGTTATAGCAGGGCAGGTAAAGAAAAATCAAGGTGATCAGGCAGAGCCAACGTGGTTTTGTGAAAGGGAAACTATGTTTAACCAATTAACTGGAGTTCTTTGAAGAAATAACACGTGCTGTGGATAAAGGGTAACTGCTGGATGTACTGTACATAGATTTCCAGAAGGCATTTGATAAGGTTCCACATCAAAGGTTATTGCGGAAAATAAAAGCTCATGGTGTAGGGGGTAACATACCGGCATGGATAGAAGTTTGGTTAGCTAACAGGAAAAAGAGAGCAGGCATAAATGGGTAATTTTGGCTGGATGTAACGAGTGGTTACAGGGATCAGTGCTTGGGCCTCAACTTTTTGCAATTTAGAGAAATGAATTGGATAAAGGGACCGAAGGTGTGGTTGCGAAATCTGTTGATGACACCAAGTTCTTGAGGACATAAGGAGGCTACAAAGGGACATGGATAGATTGAGTGAGAAGGCAAAGTTCTGGGCAATGGAGTATCATGTGGGGAAATGTGAAATTGTCTATATTGGTAGGAATAATGAAATAAAGCTAAGCATATGATCTGAATGATGAGGGATTGCAGAACTCTGAGATGCAGGAGTATCTGGGTGTCCTGGTGCATGAATTGCAAAATGGAGGTTCAGCAAGTAATTAGGAAAGCTAATATAATGTTATCATTTATTGTGAGCGGAATTGAATACAAAAGGGTTAGATGGGGTGGATAGTGAAATTCCTTTTCCTCGGATGGTGATGGCAAACACGAGGGGACATAGCTTTAAGTTGAGGGGTGATAGATATGGGACAGATGTCAGAGGTAGTTTCTTTACTCAGAGAGTAGTAGGGGTGTGGAACGCCCTGCCTGCAGCAGTAGTAGACTCGCCAACTTTAAGGGCATTTAAGTGGTCATTGGATAGACATATGGATGAAAATGGAATAGTGTAGGTCAGATGGTTTCACAGGTCGGCGCAACATCGAGGGCCGAAGGGCCTGTACTGTGCTGTAATGTTCTAATTCTAATTCTAATTCTAAAAAGTTGGGAGGGCATTGGTGAGACAGTTTCTGGAGTTCTGTGTTCAGGACTGGTCTCCTTATTTCAGGAAGGATGTAAATGCGTTGTAAGCAGTTCAGAGAAGGTTTACTAGACTAATATGGGCGGAATGCCATATGAGGAAAGACTGGACATGCTAGGCTGATATCAGCTGGAGTTTAGAAGAGTAAGAGGCGACTTAATTGAAATATTTAAGATTCTGAGCGTGGGATAGAGCAAGTGAGGGTGACAGAGAGAGAGATAGATAGAGAGAGAGAGAGATAGAGAGAGAGAAAGAGAGAGAGAGAGAGCTGAGCTCATTGGCTGCTGAAACCCTCATCCATGACTTTGTTACCTTGAGATTTGACTATTCTAACACACTCCTGGCTGGTCTCCCACATTCTACGCTCTGTAATCTTGTGGTCATCCAAAACTCTGCTGTCATTGTCTAATTTACACCAAATACTTTTCACCCAACATCCCTGTGCTCACTGACCTACATTGGCTCTTCCTCCAGTAACACCTCAATTTTAATACTCCATCCATGAGATCAAATGAGTAGCACAGTGGTTTGCGCCGCAGTCTCACAGCTCCAGCAACCTGGGTTCAATTCTGGGTACTGCCTGCGGAGTTTGCAAGTTCTACCTGTGACTGCGTGGATTTCTGCTGGGCGCTCTGGTTTCCTCCCACAGCCAAATACTTGCAGGTTGATAGGTAAATTGGCCATTGTAACTTCTCTCCAGTGTAGGTAGCTGGTGGGGATGTGGTGGGGAATATTGGATTAATGTAGGATTGGTATAAATGGGTGGTTGTTGGTCCGCACAGACTCAGTGGGCTGCAGGGCCTGTTTCAGTGCTGTGTCTCAATGATTAAATCCCTCCATGGCCTCGTCCCTCTGAGTATCCCAATCCTTTGTCCATTTCCAACAGTCCTGAAACTTATTCATCTTAAGGTCTTTTTCTAATTCCCTTTTTAAAGTGAGTTTCTTTCACTCTGTCTTTCCCTGACCACACATATCATCTCTCCAGCTCCACTGGTGCTGTGGAAGTTTGGATCCATAAAATGGTGTGGGCTGCACTGCCGTTCACATCCAGCACATTGTACAGGACAACCCAGGCTGTAACATGTGTCTGCAGTGTGAGGAAGGGACTGAATATGGTGTCAATCACCCATTCCAGCAGCTGTGATGTACAGCTTTGAAACTTGGTATTTGCATGTCCACTGACCACCTGTGTTAGTCACTCTCAGCTGAACAGACATTCAGTAGCACGAAGAATCCCCTCCAGTGTTATTTAAAGGACGAGGCATCCAACATACAGCTGAGGGGCTTTTAACTTACTTCTGTCATTGTAAAGTTAGTGGAGGTGCTGTGGATGTTTTCTGGAGGTTGTGTTGTGAGCTGCTGCAGACATTCAGAGTCGACAGAGGATTTGGTGACCCAACTCTGGACGAGGTATGGGGACTGTAGTTACAGTGTCTCTGGGTCTGTAACATGCGCAACAAATGGAGCAGAGGCTGCAGAGAGGGGAAGCTCTGTCTTGAGGGAGGAGTACGAGTTTCTGCCCCACCCACCCCGGGTTTTCCAAGAGCAGAAAGAGCAGTGGTCCTAATACCGAGCCCGCCGGAACACCACTGTATACTCACATCGAGTCTGAACAACAACCTTTCACCACTTCTCTCTGTTTACTGTTCCTTAGTCAATGTTATATCCACACTGTCGCTGTCCCTTTAATCCATAGGGTTCAGTTTTCATAACCTGTCTATTGAATGTCACTTGATCAAACACCTTTTGAAAGTCCATATATATAACTTCAATCACACCACCCTCATCGACCCTCTTCATTGTTTAATCTAAGAATTCCATCAAGTTTACCTCACCACCACCTCTCTCCACTCCTCCGCTGTTGTTAAATTATCAGACTGCTTATCCGACATCCAGTACTGGATAAGCAGAAATTTCGTCCAATTAAAGATTGGGAAGACTGAAGACATTGTTTTCACTCCCCATGCCAACTCTGTTCGCTTGCTATTGATCCCATCCCTCTCCCTGGTAACAGTCTGAGATTCAGACAGTATGTTTACAACCTTGGTGTCACATTTGACCACAAAATGAGCTTGAACATCATTTTCAGGATATCATTACAACCGCCTATTTCTATCTCTGTAACATCGCCCGACTTCACCACTTTCTCAGCCCATCTACTGTTGAAAACTCATTGATGCCTTTGTCACCTCCAGATGTGATTATTCCAACTCACACCTGGCTGATCTCCAACATTATACTCTCTGTAAACTTGAGGTCATCCAAAACTCTGCTGCCCATGTCTCAGCTCACACCAAGTCCCGTTCATTTATCACTGACCGACATTGGGTCCCAGTCAAGCAATGTCTTGATTTTAAAATTCTCATCCTCGTTTTCAGATCCCGCCATGGCCTCTCCCCCACCCCACCCCCATATGTCTGTAATCTCCTCCACCTCCACAACCCACTGCGATATATGTGCTCCTCTAATTTCAGCCTCTTGTGCAGCCCTGATTTTAATCACTGCACCACTGGCGTCCGGGCTTTCAGCTGCCTAGGACCAAAGTTCTGCAATATCCTCACTGCACTGTTTTCTTTTTTCATTCTTTCATGCGATGTGGGTGTCACTGACAAGACCAGCATTTGTTGCTCATCCCTAATTGCCCTTGATAACAGAGTGACTTGCTGGACATTTCAGAAGTCAGTTTGGAGTCAGCCACATTGTTGTGGGTCTGCAGTCACATGGAGGCCAGACCGTATAAGGATGGCAGATTTCCATTGCTGAAGAACATCAATAAGCCAGGCTGTTTTTTTTTAAAACGATGATCAATGATAGCATCATGGCAACATTGCTGAGAATAGCTTTCAAATGCAGATTTGTATTAATTAATTGAATTTTATAACTTATTGAAATTTAAATTGCACCGGTTGCTACGGTGGGGTTTGAACCCATGTCCTCAGAGAATCAGCCTGATCCTTGGTATTACAATGTTGGTAATATTACCACCTTTCCATCTCGCGTTCCTCCTTTCAGGTACTCCTTAAAACCTGTCTCTTTGTTCAAGCTGTTGGCCATCTGACCTAATATCTCCTATTATGTCTCAGTGTCATACTTTGCTTCATAATGATCCTGTGAAGTAGCTTGGGATGTGTTATAACATTAAACGCACTATATAAATATAAGTTGTTGTTGAGGTTTGCCAGACATGCTTTGTCATTAACATATCCCTCCTGCTGTCCATTCATTATTCCATGTTTTTCAAAGCAATGAATATATTTGTCCTGGGTTATGAAATATCCCCATCAGTGACATTAAACTGACTGGTCAGTAAATGCATTGTTTACTCCATTCTGCTTTTTCAAATAGGGTGTAACATTTACAACTCTCCAGCCCTCTGTCACCACTCCCATATCCAAGGAGGATTGAAAGATTCTGTTCAGTGCCTCTGCTATTCCCACCTTTCCTTCCGTCAGCATCTCTCACACATCCCATCCAGAAAGGATAAATGCTCTACTTTATTGTAGTACAAGAAGTGCTGGACTGAAAGGGGTTAACAGAAACTGTTTGTTCAGAGACTGGAATTAATGTGAGTCTCCATGGACCCGAATTGTTTCACTGGAGGGTTTCCATCTTCTATTAATAAGGCACTCCTTTCAATGTATGATCACATAGTGTCAACAGCAGCATCAAACCCGGCAGTAAGTGGGACCAACAGCTCCAGACAGAGGGAGAGGATAGATCAGAATCTGAGAACAATAGATTGGAATGTTACAAAAATGGACAGGAGTTTCATCTGGCAGTTTGACGTTCTTTCCACATATTATGACTGGTACTTATTAGACAATCGTATCTATTTTGCTCTTCAGATTATTCAATATATTTACTATCCCATCCTCGCTATTGTTGGTGTTCTGGTTAAGACTCTTTATCCAGCTATTAATTCTATAAACCGTGTTGAACGACATTACTGCCCTTGTCATCCCTCTTTGCTGTTGCTGTTACTCCTGGTGAGTCTTTGATACAGGCTGTAAACACTAAGAAGGATTGCTAATTTTGTTACTGGTCATGTAATTTTCTCTCTTGGCGTTGCTTCTTTTGATGTTCCTGGTAAGTCCCTGTATAGAGCTAT
The DNA here is from genome assembly GCF_036365525.1 of Heterodontus francisci. Classification (NCBI taxonomy): domain Eukaryota; kingdom Metazoa; phylum Chordata; class Chondrichthyes; order Heterodontiformes; family Heterodontidae; genus Heterodontus; species Heterodontus francisci. Next base: position 508,211 of record NW_027141923.1, read on the forward strand.
CAGATCGTTGTTGTGTCTAATCTACACTTACTCTTAAAGAATTCACAGAAGCAGACTGGTGGAAGGTATATCAATGTTTATTCACACTTTAAATCATCAGATACAAGCACTCACTCCTTGCACGATATACTACCCGTCAAGTCACGAGGTGATCAGTCCCGGAATAGCAGCTGCCCTTCTGTTCTCTGAGTCCTTGACTCAGGGAACTTTCTTGCGTGTTCTTCCTCGGGGTTCTCGTGCCGTCACCAGTTTCAGCCATTGTCTACTGTGAGTCTAATCATACCTCGTGTCCATAGCAACTCCTTTATCTGGTTTGTGCAAAGATACTGTCCGGTAGAATCTCTCGTTTGTTTCAGCCTGTTTTTTCTGGACTGTCCACAATTCCTTGGCCATCTGTTTGCTGTGCTCCTTTCTACCCAGCACCCCCTTGTTTCAAAATGTTGTGTATTGTTGTGTGACGAGCCCCTTTGTTTTAACTAAGTTCTTATGTGTTTTTACTGAGTCCACAGCCACCTCCCCCCCCCCCCCTCCCCGCCGCCCCACTTTGATCCTGCAGGGCGACACCCAAGGGATCACACTCTCACGTCTCTTAGATAGTACTCTTGTGCAATTACAATTTCATTGTTAACGCAATATCATAAGCAGTGTAGTGTTAAAGAAAGCACAATTTAAACATCATTGTTACATAATTAATCACTTGTGTGATCATCATACAGTCGCAATTTAATTTGTAGAATAAATTTGTCATTCATTAATTCATTTTAAGTATCTACCAATAGTTATGCAACTATCGTCGTGTTACATAATTAATTGTCTATCTTTTTATAGAACAAGTTCGAATTCTTTAAGGTAGCTGTCCAACCTGCATTCATACATCCTCTCACATTCCTTAATCAATTTCTTAAGTTTGAAAATTAAGTATGTCACATACATCACCATGATACCCGAAACAACTATCAGGACATGGGAGATAATTGTAAACCAGGGGTTTGACCCCCAGTTCCATAAGTCTTCCCACCAGGGAGAATCGTTTCACTCATCAATCTCATCTTGTATCCTCTTCCACTGTTGTTCCAGATTGTAGTGCACTGCACCAATGGTTTCTGGTTGCAGCCTCTCTTTCCCCAAACGTGTGGGCAATGGCTGAATAGTATATTCATATTCCCGAAGGTAATTTATCAAGTCGTCCTTAATGCTTTCTGTCACAGTTATTGTTTCTGTCTTTCTTTTATGTATGTCGACCAACTCCATCTTCTCTACTCTAGTTCGTATATGTGGGTTGAAAAGAAACGTCCTGTTGCTCACCAGAAAAATCCGGTTATGTCCATACTGGTACTCCTTCATTGTGGTGGTTAAGCAATATCTCCCCCTTCCCTTATAGGCCACATGGGATAACCCTGGCAATGCCTTCCTAGTTTCAATGGTGCAATTTACAGTGGTATTAAATCCACATTTTTATTCAAAAACAAGAAATGCTGGAATCACTCAGCAGGTCTGGCAGCATCTGTGGAAAGAGAAGCAGAGTTAACGTTTCGGGTCAGTGAACCTTCTCCGGAAGAAGGGTCACTGACCCGAAAGGTTAACTCTGCTTCTCTTTCCACAGATGCTGCCAGACCTGCTGAGTGATTCCTCCATTTCTTGCTTTTGTTCCACATTTTTATTTTGCAGTTTTATATGTATGTATATATATATACATATGTATATATATATATGTATATATATATATATATATATATATATATATATATATATATATATATATATATATATATATATATATATATATATATATATATATATATATATATATATATATATATATATATATATATATATATATATATATATATATATATATATATATATATATATATATATATATATATATATATATATATATATATATATATATATATATATATATATATATATATATATATATATATATGGTGAGGACATATGGCCACCTGGATTTCCAGACTACACTTAGACAAAGTTGTCCCAATTATCTCCTTTCCAATTTTCACAACATAGGTCAATATATCATAGTATTTTCTGTAAACTTTTCCCCTTTCCTCGCTGCATCTGCTATTCTCTGTAGTAATAGGACAGATGGAAAAGTTTTGCCATCTGCTAACACAAAACCTCTCGCTTCCCACAGAGGTAGGTACTCGGTCAAACAGTTACACACCTACATACTGTCAGAATTTATATCAATCAGTGGGGGAAACATGTGGTTGTGTCACCACAAAGTGACTGCAGCTAGTTCGGCATGCTGCACACTTAAACTCACCAGTAACTGTAAGGCAATGTCTTTAATAGGTTTTCCATTATGATCCTGTACGTGTAATCCACACTTTGCCTGCCTAATCCCATCCTCCACTGTAGAGGAACCGTCAACAAAAATGTTGAGTGCTGGTTTGATTTCTGTTTTCTTCCTTTGGACACCCACGCCCCGCAATGATTTTGACACAAAATGTCCCTTGAGGGCCTTTTCTTTCAAAACCTGACACTCATGGGGTGCAGCCTGGAAGATTAAATTGTCTGCCAAGCATGTCAAACTATTTTCCTTTATTACTGAAATGTCTCTACCTTGCAAGAACAAGGTCCACCGAGCAATACGATTCTGACTAACATTACCGTCCTTCAGTAGTCCATCCAGTAACAACTGGAAGGGTGTGTGTTCAGTTAGGATAGTAACATTGCTGAGGCTGACAATAGAACATTACCGTCCTTCAACCGTCCATCCATTAACAACTGGAAGGGTGTGATTTCAGTTAGGATAGTAACAGGGCTGAGGATGACAATATAAGTAAAATTTTGAATCACCCAGAAGACGACCAGCAAATCTTTTTCACACACTGTGAAGGCCCTTTCTACTGACGTTAACAAGTGAGATGCGTATTCCACTAGGCAGAATCGGAAATGTTTCTTCTGAAGCAATACCGCTGATAAGGTGGTACCTGTGGTAGCGACCTCGAGGGCAAAGGTTAGGCGTGGGTCCGGCACCTGTAACACCGGATCGATGGCCAGCACCTGTTTTAATTCTGTAACTGCTGACTTACGCTGACACCAGGAATCAATATGGTCCCTGCAATACCCAACTAAGCCCAAAATTGATCTCAGGCGCTTAATATCTTGTGGTCGGTGGAGTTTGAGGATTGTCTGTACTCGCATCGAGATCATGCTTTCTCTGTGTTATCACCATTCACAAATAGGTAATCTTTACTTTCCTTATCTGTGCCTTTTTAGGTGCAACTTCCACTCCGACCTTCCAGAGGAGATGAAGGAACTCCTCCAGTAGCTCTAGCTGCTCCTCCTTACTCTCCATTTGGAGCAGTAGCTCATCCGCATATTGTATCAAACATTCTGATCGGGAGAAAGGACTGTGGCTGTCCCCTGTGCCAACCACTGGTGGAATGTTGACGGACTATCAGGTAAACCTGGGGAGACACATCCAGGTGTACAGTTGTCCGGGAATGTAAACACAAATTTATATTGACACTCTCGTGGATAGATACAGATAGGGCGGCACAGTGGCGCAGTGGTTAGCACCGCAGCCTCACAGCTCCCGGGACGCGGGTTCGATTCCGGGTACTGCCTGTGTGGAGTTTGCATGTTCTCCCTGTGTCTGCGTGGGTTTTCTCCGGGTGCTCCGGTTTCCTCCCACAAGCCAAAAGACTTGCAGGTTGATCGGTAAATTGGCCATTATAAATTGTCACTAGTATAGGTAGGTGGTAGGGAAATATAGGAAAAGGTGGGGATGTTTGGTCGGAATATGGGATTAGTGTAGGATTAGTATAAATGGGTGGTTGATGTTCGGCACAGACTCGGTGGGGCGAAGGGCCTATTTCAGTGCTGTATCTCCAATCTAATCTAAAAGATACATTTTCCTCCAAATCATTTATATCTACTTTCCTATCCTGAGTGGTGTGAAACAGGGCTGTGTTCTCGCACCCACACTTTTTGGGATTTTCTTCTCCCTGCTGCTTTCACATGCGTTCAAATCCTCTGAAGAAGGAATTTTCCTCCACACAAGATCAGGGGGCAGGTTGTTCAACCTTGCCCGTCTAAGAGCGAAGTCCAAAGTACGGAAAGTCCTCATCAGGGAACTCCTCTTTGCTAACAATGCTGCTTTAACATCTCACGCTGAAGAGTGCCTGCAGAGTCTCATCGACAGGTTTGCGGCTGCCTGCAATGAATTTGGCCTAACCATCAGCCTCAAGAAAACGAACATCATGGGGCAGGACGTCAAAAATGCTCCATCCATCAATATAGGCGACCACGCTCTGGAAGTGGTTCAAGCGTTCACCTACCTAGGCTCAACTATCACCAGTAACCTGTCTCTAGATGCACAAATCAACAAGCGCATGGGTAAGGCTTCCACTGCTACGTCCAGACTGGCCAAGAGAGTGTGGGAAAATGGCGCACTGACACGGAACACAAAAGTCCGAGTGTATCAGGCCTGTGTCCTCAGTACCTTGCTCTGTGGCAGAGAGGCCTGGACAACGCATGCCAGCCAAGAGCGACGTCTCAATTCATTCCATCTTCGCTGCCTCCGGAGAATACTTGGCATCAGGTGGCAGGGCTATATCTCCAACACAGAAGTCCTTGAAGCGGCCAACACCCCCAGCTTATACACACTACTGAGTCAGCGGCGCTTGAGATGGCTTGGCCATGTGAGCCGCATGGAAGATGGCAGGATCCCCAAAGACACATTGTACAGCGATCTCGCCACTGGTATCAGACCCACCGGCCGTCCATGTCTCCGCGATAAAGACGTCTGCAAACGCGACATGAAATCGTGTGACATTGATCACAAGTCGTGGGAGTCAGTTGCCAGCATTCGTCAGAGCTGGCGGGCAGCCATAAAGACAGGGCTAAATTGTGGCGAGTCGAAGTGACTTAGTAGTTGGCAGGAAAAAAGACAGAGGCGCAAGGGGAGAGCCAACTGTGCAACAGCCCCGACAAACAAATTTCTCTGCAGCACCTGTGGAAGAGCATGCCACTCCAGGCGCTGCATCACAAACCAGTGACCACCTCCAGGCGCGTATTCATTGTCTCGCGAGATAAGGAGGCCCAAAAGAAAAAAAGAATATAAACACACAAACACACACACACACACACACGCACACAGATCACACCACAGCCCAGGCATGAGATATATATATATATAAACACACACACACACACAGATCACACCACAGTCCAGGCCCTGAGATGTATATATATATATATCGTCAGTTAACTTGCTGACGATTGGGATCCTGTCTCAGGGAAAGTGTGTTCTCTCCACATGTGTCACTCGGTACCTGGTGGCCATGTCAGCGGCGGATCTACTGGTCATTATCCTGGACCTGATATTCAGACACAATGCCATTGTTCCTGTTCCTGTGGTACAGCCCCAAGTGTAATATCCATGCCATCCTGCTTTACACAGCCACAGACTGTTCTGTCTGGTTCACCGTCACTTTCACCTTTGATCGATTTGTGGCCATTTGTTGTCAGAATCTGAAAAGTAAATATTGCAGTGAGAAAACATCGGCTGTGGTTGTGGGAACAGTGAGTGTGCTGAGCTGTTTAAAGAACATCTTCAGGTATTTTATGTTCACAGGTCGGTATTTGCTGGGGAACGAGCCCTCGTTTTGTTCTGTAACAATGGATGATCAGTTATCTCGTGTCTGGGGAACAATCGAGTTCCTCCACAACATTCTAACCCCGGGCGTCCCATTTGTGGTGATTCTGATCGCCAACGCTCTCACTGTCAGACACATTTTAGTGAGCAGCAGATGACGCAGGAGACTCCGGGCTCACAGCAGTGGGGAGAGTCACAGAGAGCCCGAGATGGAGAGTCGAAGGAAATCCATCATTTTGCTGTTAGTAATCTCTGGGAATTTCATCCTGTTTTGGGCCCTGTTTATGGTGTATTTGATATTGTCCCGGATGTATAATTTGGGTTATCGGTCTGTTTCTCTCCCTCACTTTCTGCTGGAATTGTCCTTCATGCTGTAGCTCCTGAGCTGCTCCACAAACACTGCGATTTACGCCGTGACCCAGACTCTGTTAAGAGATCAGGTGCAGAATGTGCTGAAATATCCCATCACGACAATTGTTAAATTCATTCAATGATCAGAGGAGGGGGAGGGGCCTGTCACCATGTAGACAGAGCGGGGGCGGGGACTGTCACCATGGAGACAGAGCAGGGGCAGGGACTGACATCATGGAGACAAAGCGGGGGCGTGGTCTGTCACCATGGAGACAGAGCGTAGGCGGGACTGTCACCACGGAGACAGAGCGGGGGCGGAGCATGTCTCCACGGAGACAGAGCCGGCGTGGGGCCTCTCACCATGGAGACAGAGCGGGGGCGGATCCTGTCACCACAGAGACAGATCGGAGGCGGGGCCTTTCACCACGGAGTCACAGCGTGGGCGGGGCCTGTTACCAAGGAGACAGTGCGGGGGCGGTGCCGGTCAGCACGGAGACAGAGTGGGTCGGGGACTGTCACCATGGACACAGAGCGGAGGCGGGGCCTGTCACCTTGGAGACAGAGCGGGGGCGTGGAATGTCACTATGGAGACAGAGCGGGGGTGGGGACTGTCATCATTGAGACAGAGCGGGGGTGGGGCCAGTCATCATGGAGACAGAGCGGGGGTGGTTGCGGTCACCATTGAGACAGAACGTGGGCGGGGCTTGTCACCATGGAGACTGAGAGTGTGCGGGGGATTTCACCATGGAGACAGAGCGGGGGAAGTGGGCCTGTCACCATGGAGACAGAGCGGGGGCGTGGACTGCCACCATGGAGACGGAGCGGGAATGCGGCTTGTCACCATGGAGACAGAGCAGGGAGGAAACTTTCACCATGGAGATAGAGCGGGGGCAGGGACTGTCACCATGGAGACAGAGCAGGAGAGGACACTGTCACCATGGAGACAGAGCGGGGGCAGGGCCAGTCACCACGGAAAAAGAGTGGGGGCGTGGCCTCTCACCATGGAGACAGTGCGGGGGCGGGGCATGTCTCCATGGAGACAGAACGGGGACGGGACCTATCACCATCGAGACAGAGCGGGGGCGGGGGCTGTTCCCATGGAGACAGAGCTGGGGCCGGGCCTGTCATATGCAGTCAGAGTGGAGGCGGGGCCTGTCACCACAGAGACAGAGCCGGGGCGGGACCTGTCACAATGGAGAAAGAGTGGGGCGTGTCCTGTCACCCTGGTGACAGTGCGAGGGCGGGGCTTGTCAACACGGAGACAGAGCGGGGGCGGGGCCTGTCATCATGGTGACAGAGCGGGGAAGGCGCATGTCACCATGGAGAGAGTAAGAGGGCGTGGTCTGTTTCCAGGGTGTCGGAGGAGTGGGTGCGGCATCTGTTTCCAAGGTGATGGAGGAGTGGGGGCGGCGTCTGTTTCCAGGGTGACGAAGAAGTGGAGGCGGAGTCTGATCCAGGGTGACGGAGGAATGGGGCGGGGTCTGTTTCCAAGATGACTGGATGTGGGGGCGGGGTCTGTTTCCAGGGTGACGCACAGCGGGGGCGGGGCCTGGCACCACGGAGACAAAGCGGGGCGGAGCCTGTCACCATGGAGAAAGTGCAGGGACGGGGCCTGTCACCACACAGACAGAGCAGGGGCGTGGCCTGTCACCACGGATTCTGAGCTGGGGCGGGTCCTGTCAGCACGGTGACAGGGCGGGGCGTGGCCTGTTTCCAGGGTGACGGAGGTGTGTAGGCGGGGTCTGTTTCCAGGGTGACAGATGACGGGTGAGGGGCCTGTTTCCAGGGTGATATTGTCTGGGGGCGGGGTCTGTTGCCCAGGGGACGGGGAGTTGAGGCGGTGGCTGTTTCCAGAGTGACGGGGAGCGGGGTCGGGGGTCTGCTGTTTCCAGGGTGACGGGGAGTGGGGGAGGGGTCTGATACCAGGGTGACGGGAAGTGGGGGCGTGGTCTGTTTCCAGTGTAACGAGAGTGGGAGCGGGGTCTGTTCGTAGTTTGATGAGTGTGGGGGCGGGGTCTGCTACCAGGGTGACGGGGCGTGGGGGCGGGGTCTGTTTCCAGTGTGACGAGAGTGAGAGCGGTGTCTGTTTCCAGGGTGACGGAAGTTGGTGGCGGGGCCTGTTTCCAGGGTGATGCAGAGCGGGGGCGGGGCCTCACACCACGGAGACAGAGCGGGGGCGGGGCCTGTCACCATGGAGAAAGAGCAGGGGCGGGCCTGTCACCACGGAGACAGAGCGGAGGCGGTGCCTGTCACCACGGAGATAGAGCGGATGCAGGGATTGTCACCATGGTGAAAGAGCAGGGGCGGGGCCTGTCACCACACAGACAGAGCGGGGGCGTGGCCTGTCACCACGGAGTCAGAGCTGGTGCGGGTCATGTCAGCACGGTGAAAGGGCGGGGGCGTGGCCTGTTTCCAGTGTGACGGAGGCGTGGAGGCGGGGTCTGTTTCCAAGGTGACGAGGGGGCGGAGTCTGTTTTCCTGGGTGACCGGGAGTTGAGGCGGTGTCTGTTTACAGGGTGACGGGGAGTGGGGGAGGGGGTCTGATACCAGTGTGACGGGAAGTGGGGGCAGTGTCTGTTCCCAGTGTGACGAGAGTGGGAGCGGGGTCTGTTATCAGTGTGACGATTGTGGGGGCGGTGTCTGTTACCAGGGTGACGGGAAGTGGGGGCGGTGTCTGTTGCCAGGGAGACTGGGAGTGGGGGCGGGGTATGTTTCCAGGGTGACGGGGAGTGGGGGCGGGATCTTTTTCCAGAGTGATGGGGAGTGGGGGCGTGGTCTGTTTCCATGGTGGCGGGGAGTGGGGGCGGAGTCTGAATATTTCTGATACTTTTCTAATCCCTTTCTAATAAAAAGAATCCTGACCATTATTGATAATCCTCGATAATCATGCATAAACATTTACTGACCTTTATAACATTTAGAAACTGTTTATAATTCTTCCTCACCCTTTGCAAATCTTTATAATCCTTTATGATTGCCTATGATTTATTATACTTTATGAGTCTTTATTCTCATTTATAAACTGCTACATTCACTGCCCTGATCACAAAACATTGAAAATGATCCCCGTGGATTAATCTCAATTCAAACGGGCCACAGTGCATATCATTCAAAATGGCCGCAACACTTGTCGTTTAAATTGGCTGCAGTGCAGGTGACATCAAACAGCCGCATGGAAAGGCATTTAAAATGGCCGCAGCACATGTCGCTTAAAATCGCCGCAGAGCACGTGAAATCAAACAGACCACATTGCATATCATAATAGTTCGAAGTGCCCTTTGTTAAAACCAGCTGGACCGGTAATGAGTGCCACTCATCCACCATGAAAGAGCAAATTCAATCCAGGCCTATATTAATACAAGATGGAGTGGTACCGAGCCCCAATCGCACACCAGAAAGACCCAATTCAATCCATGCCTCTATTAATGCCAGCTGGAGTGCTACTGAGTCCCACTCACACACCAGGAAAAAGCCAATTGAATCCGAGCCTATATTAATACCAGCTGGAGTGGGACTGAGGCCCATTCACAAACCGAGAAACTACCAATTCAATCCAGGCCCCTTTTAATACCAGCTGTAGTGAAATTAACTCCCACTCACACACCAGGAAAGATCCAATACAATCCAGACATCTATTAGTACCAGGTGGAGTGGTACTGAGTCTCACTCACACACCAGAAAGGAGCCAATTCAATCCAGGGTTCTATTAATACCAGCTGGAGTGGTACTGAGGCGAAACACACACACCAGGAAAAAGCCAAATGAATCCGAGCCTCTATTAATACCAGCTGGAATGGTACTGAGCCCCACTCACACACACCGGAAAAGCACAACTTCAATCCAGGCCTCCATTAATACCATCTGGAGTGATACTGAATCATACTCGCACACCAGGAAGGAGCCAATTCAATCCAGGCCACTATTAATACCAGCTGGAGTGGAACTGAGCCCCACTCACACAGCAAAAAAGCGCCAACTGGAAACAGTTTCACATTAATTACCCTATCAAAAACCTTTATGATTTTGAATTCTATATCAGGAATAAAAGAATGACCAGAGTTAGATTAGGGCCAATCAAGGATAGTAGTGGGAACTTGTGTGTGGAATCAGAGGAGATAGGGGAAGCGTTAAATGAATATTTCTCGTCAATATTTACAGTAGAGAAAGAAAATGTTGTCGAGGAGAATACTGAGATACAGACTTCTAGGCTAGATGGGATTGAGGTTCACAAGGAGGAGGTGTTAGCAATTTTGGAAAGTGTGAAAATAGATAGGTCCCCTGGGCCAGATGGGATTTATCCTAGGATTCTCTGGGAAGCCAGGGAGGAGATTGCAGAGCCGTTGTTGTTGATCTTTATGTCGTCATTGTCGACAGGAGTAGTGCTGGAGGACTGGAGGATAGCAAATGTTGTCCCCTTGTTCAAGAAGGGGAGTAGAGACAGCCCTGGTAATTATTGACTTTTTTTCGATTCGTGTATTTGTTAAATTCCGTTTTGAAAGATATTATTGAATCTGCTTCAAAAATGTTGTCTGGCAGTGAATTCCAGATCCCAACAACTCACTGTGTTAGAAAATTCTCCTCATTTCACCTCTGGTTCTTTGTCAATTACCTTCAATCTGTGTCTTCTTAACACTGAACTTACTGACACTGGAAACAGTTTCGCATTAATTACCCTATCAAACCGTTCATGATTCTGAATTCGATAATAAATCTCCTGTTCCCCTTCACTGCTCTTAAAAGAACAATCCCAGCTTTTCCAATCTCTCCATGTAACTTAATTCCCAGATCCCTGGTACCATTCTAGTAAATCACCGCTGCATCTGCACTGAGTCCTTGACATCCTTACCAAAGTGTGGTGTTCAGAATTGGACACAATTCCCCAGCTGGGACATAAACAGTGATTTATAAACATCAGCATTTCCTCCTGAGTTTTATTACTCTGTGTCTCTCTCTCTGACATCAAGGGCACTACATGTTACCTTCAGCGATCTGTGTGTGTACACCCCAGGTCTCTCTAATCCTTCACTCACTTTATAATGGTACCATTTAGTTTATATTGTTTTTCCACATAATTCCAACCTAAATGTTTCACTTCACACTTCACTGTGTTAAATTACATCTGCCATGTTCCTGCCCATTTCACCAGTCAGTCTCTGTCCTCCTGAAGTCTGCTACTATCCTGCTCACTGTTTATTTACATTTCTGAGCTTCCTGCCATTTGAAAACTTTGACATGACCCTTTCTGTACACAAGCCCATTGAATTAACATGCAGCAACTGTGATCCCAACAGTGACCCTGGTGAACCCCACTGCGTACTTCCCTTCAGACTGAACAACAACCATTCTCCACGACGATCTGCTTCCCGTCAATTCGCAAATTTCCTGCATGCTGGCATGGAAATTTTTTTAAAAGCTGCATTTATATAGCGCCTTTCATGATCAGCAAACATCACAAAGCACCTTGCACTCAATGAGTATATTTTAAGCGTAGTCACTCCTGTAATGTGGGAAACAGGCAGACTGTTTCTGCACAGCAAGATCCCACAAGTAGCAATGTGATCATGATCAGATGTGTTTTTCTGATATTGACTGAAGGATAAATATTGACCAGGACACCGGGAATAATTCCCCTGATCTGCTTCTACATATTGCGATAGGATATTTAACATCCACATGGGAGGGCAGACAGGGCCTTGGTTTAATGTTTCATTCGATAGATGGCACCTCTGACAGTGCAACACTCCCTCAGTACTGCACTGCAGTGTCAGCCTTGATCAAATCCTGCAGTGACACATTATCCTAGAAGCCTGTGACTGAAAGGGGAGAGAGAAACAAACTGAGCCATGGCTGACATTGGCCCTTTAATCCCATGTGTTTCTAAATTGGTATCATGGCTGCTATGTGGTACTTTATCAACCGCCTGTTGAAACGATAGGTATACTGTGTAAGTACAGGCAGGAACAATCATAGAATAGCACGACCCTAATGATGTCTTTCGGCCCATCAGGTCTGTGCTGGCCCGTTAAAAAAGCAATCCAGTTAGTCCCACTCCCTGGCTCTTTCACTATATCCTTGCTGTTCTTCTGCTTCAGATATTTATCCAATTCCATTTAGGGATCTATTATTGAATAGCTTGCGGCGAACATAAAAACTGACTGTATAAGTTTCTATCAGTATGTGAACAGAAAAAGGATTGGTGAAGACAGATGTAGGTCCCTTACAGTCAGAAACTGGGAATTTATTATGGGGAGCAAAGAGATGGCTGACCAACTAAATGCATACTTTTGTTCTGTTTTCACAAAGGAGAGCACACATATACCAGAAATGTTTGGGGAACACAGCATTTACTGATAGAAAGGAACTGAAGGAAATCAGTATGAGGAGAGAAATTGTGTTGGGGACGTTGATGGGATTGAAGGCCGCTAAATCCCAGGGCCTGGTAATCTACACCCAAGTCTACTTAAGGAAGTGACCCAAGAAATAGTGGATGCATTGGTGGTCGTATTTCAAGATTCTATTGACTCTGGACACATCTTATTGATTGGAGGGCAGCTAATGCAAATACACTATTATAAAGGGAGTTGGAGAGAAAGCAGGGAATTGTAGACCAGTCAGCCTGACGTCGGTCGTGGGAAGATTCTAGAGTCGATTATCAAAGATTTTACAGCAGAGCACTTGGAGATCAGTGGTAGAATCGAGCAGAGTCAGAATGGGCTTACAAAAGGGGAATAATACTTGGTAATTCTTCGAGGATGTAACTAGTAAAGTTGCAGAGGGGGAGCCAGTGGATGTGGCTTATTTGGACTTTCAGAAGGCTCTCGACAAAGTCCCATGTAAGATATTAGCATGTAACATTATAGCGCATGGGACTGGGTGTAATGTATTGCGATGGATAGAAAATTGGTTGGCAGACAGGAAACAAAGCATTGGAATATACGGATCTTTTTCTGAAAGGCAGGCAGTGACGAGTGGGGTACCACAGGGATCGGTGCTTGGACCCCAGCTATTCACAATATATATTAATGATTTAGATGAGGAAACTAATTGTAATATCTCCAAATTTGCAGAGGATACAAAACTGGGCGGGAGGTGAATTGTGAGGAGGATGCAGAGAGGCTTCAGAGTGATTTGAGCAAGTTGATGTGAGTGGGGAAATGCATGGCAGATGCCGTATAATGTGGATACATGTGAGGTTATCCACGTTGGTAGCCAAAACAGGAAGGCAGATTATTATCTGAACGGCGATAAACTGAGGGAGTGGAAAATGCAACGAGACGTGAGTGTTCTCGTACATCAGTCACTGAAGGAAAGGAAGCAGTGCAACAGGCGATAAAAAAGGCAGATGGTATGTTGACCTTCAATGCGAGAGGATTCGAGTGCAGGAGCAGGGATGTATTGCTGCAATTATACAGGACCTTGGTGAGGCTGCACCTGGAATATTGTGTGAAGTTTTGGTCTTCTTATCTGAGGAAGGAAGTTCTTGCTATAGAGGGTGCGCAGCGGAGGTTTACCAGACTGATTCCTGGGATGGTAGGACTGATGTATGAGGAGAGCTTGAGTCAGTTAGGATTATATGCACTGGCATGCAGAAGCGTGAGGAGGGATCTCATAGAAATCTGTAAAATTCGAAAAGGACTTGACAGGGTAGATGCAGGAAGGATGTTCCCGATGTTGGGGAGTCCAGAACTAGGGGTCATAATCTAAGGATATGGGGTAAAAATTTCAGGACTGAGATGAGGATAATTTTTTTCACCCAGAGAGTAGTGAGCCTGTGGAAATCTGTCATCACGCCCATATCCAGGGGGGATTGGAAGGTTCTGGCCAGTACCTCTGCTATTTCCACCATTCCTCCCCTCAGCAACCCTCATATATCCCATCCAGACGGGGTAAATGTTCTACTTTATTGTGGTACAAAAAGTGTTGGGTTGTAAAGGGTTAACTGTTTGTTCAGTGACTGTAATTAATGTCAGTCTCCATGGACCCTAATTGTGTCACTGAATGTTTTCCTCTTCTATTTATAAGGGGCTCCTTTCAATGTGTTATCCCATAATGTCAGTGGAAACATCAGCCCCGGCATATAAGTGTCAGTGGGAACATCAGCCCCGGCACATACAGAGATCAGCGGTTCCAAAGTGATAGAGAGAGGATAGATCAGAATCTGAGAACAATAGATTGGAATGTTACAAAAACGGACTGGAGTTTATCCTCAGATCTTTACTCTCTTTCCACATATTATGATTGGTACCCATTAAACACTCGTATCTATCTCGCACTGAAGATTATTCAATCCATTTACTATCCCATCCTGGCTATTATTGGTGTCCCCGGTAAGTCTCTCTATCCAGCTATTAATTTTGTAAACCATGTTTAAGTGCATTACTGCTCCTGTAATTTACGCTGCCCTTCTTGCTGCCGTTGTATGCCTGGTGAATATGTCCAGCTGTTAGCTCGATAAACGATTGCTATTGTATTACAGTTATTGTCATTTACTTTCTCATCTTTGCTGCTGTTCCTGTCTCTATTTCAGGCTCGGAGATCTGCAAACTCTGTTTCACTGAAATGTTGTTCTGTAATGTAAATTTTCGGAAGACTGAAGCTAGTTTCATTGGTCTCCATCACAAACTACATCCCCTATCAATGAAACGCATACCCCCTCCCTGCCCAATATCTGAGGCTGAACCAGACTGTTGACAACTTCTGTATTATATTTAAACCTGAGCTGAGTACATCTGCAGATTTTCTCCATCACCAACTCTGTCTACTACCACCTCTGTAATTTCACCCTTCTCCACCTCTGCCTCAGCCCATCTGCTGCATCAACCCTCATCCGTGTCACTGTTAAATCCACACTTGACTATTCCAATTCTACCCTGGTCACCGACCCAGTTATAAACCTGCAAAAACCACAGCCCATCTACAACTCTGCTGCCTGTATCCTAACTCACACCAAATCCCGATCACCCATCACCCCTGTTCTCACTGATCCACATTGGCTCGCGGTCTGTCAGGACCTTAATTTTAATATTCTCATTCTTGAGTTTGAGTCTTTCCATGGCCTCGCACCTCCAATTAGTCTCATTCCCCTCTCCATTCCCATATTCCTACAAATCTTTTGACTTCAATCTTTTTTCAGTTCTCCTTTTAAAGTGAATTTCTTTCCCTCTGTCTCTGTCCCGAGCCATGGTTTTAAACGAAACAGCATCACTGGTTCTGACGGTACAGAAGCTGGGATCCATAAAATGATGTGAATCACACAGACGGCCACTTCGAGTGTGGTCAGCACAGTGCCCCATGCTGGGCAGGGATCTAGCTCAATCGTATCATGTATGTGTTGTTCCTTTGTGGATGGGTTGGAATGTGATGTCAATGTACCATTCCAGCAACTTTGATGTTTTGGAGTTGGGGACCACGTGTAGGGTGTCAAAGTTTGCAGATGACACTAAGATGAGTGGCAGAGCAAAGTGTGCAGATGTGCAGAGGAACATAGATACATTGAGTGAATGGGCAAAGGTCTGGCAGATGGAATACAATGTTAATAAATGTGAAGTCATTCATTTCGGTAGGAGTAACAGTAAAAAGGATTATTACTTGAATAGCAAAATGTTGCAGCATGCTGCTATGCAGAGGGACCTGGGTGTCCTTGTGCATGAATCGCAGAAGGTTGGTCTGCCTGTACAGCAAGTAATTAGAAAGGCAAATGGAATGTTGCCCTTCATTGCTAAAGGGATTGAGTTTAAAAGCAGACAGGTTCTGTTGCAGCTGTATAAGGTATTGGTGAGGCCGCACCTGGAGAACTGTGTGCAGGTTTGGTCTCCTTACTTGAGAAAGGATGTACTGGCACAAGAGAGGGTGCAGAGGAGGTTCAATAGGTTGATTCTGGACTTGAGCGGGTTGGCTTATGAAGAGAGACTGAGTAGAGTGGGATTATATTCATTGGAATTCAGAAAAATGAGGGGGGATCTTTTAGAAACATATAAAAGTATGAAGGGAATAGATCACATACAAGTAGAGAGGATGTTTCCACTGGCAGGTGAAGCTAGGACAAGAGGGCATATGCTCAAGTTTAGAGGGAGCAGATTTAGGACTGAATTAAGAAGGAACGTCTTCACCCAGAGAGTTGTTAATCTATCGAATTCCTTGCCCAGTGAAGTAGTTGGTACTTCTTCAGTAAACGTTTTTAAAGCTAAGGTAGATATCTTTTTGAACAATAAAGGAATTAAGGGATACGGTGAGAACGCGGGTAATTGGATCTGAGTCCACGAAAAGATCAGCCATGATCTTATTGAATGGCGGAGCAGGCTCGAGGGGCCGGACGGCCTACTCCTGCTCCTAGTTCTTATGATCTTATGATCTTATGTACGTCTTTGAAACTTGGTCTGTGCATGTTCACTGCCCGCCTCTGTTAGTCACTCTCAGCTGAACATACATTCAGCAGCACGAAGAGCCCCCTCTGGTGATATTTAAAAGGAGCAGGCATCTAACCTACATGTGAGGGGATGTTGACTTCCTTCTGTGATTGTAAAGTTGGTGGAGGTGCTGTGGATGGTTTTCTGGAGGTTGTGTTGTGAGCTGCTGCAGACATTCAGGGAGGACAGAGGATTTGGTGACCCAACTCTGCGCAAGGTATGGGGACTGTAGTTACAGTGTCTCAGGCTCTGTAACATTACAAACGAATGGAGAAGAGGCTGCAGAGAGGGGAAGTTCTGTAAAGCGGGACGAGGAGGGGGCTCTGCACTACCCACCCCGGGTTTTCCAAGAGCACTCTTTCTACCTAAACCTAACCCAGGAGCAATGTGTGATGTAACTCTCATTCAATAAGGGGGTCGTCACAGAGCTGCGTCACCTCCTGTAATACGACCTGGCGCCTCACACCAGGGTGAGGACGGAGCTGTCAGTGGCTGTTAAGGTCACTGTTTCATTGAACTTCTATGTATCTGGATCTTTCCAGGTAGGAGCAGGAGACGTATCCAACATAGAGTTATAGAGAGTCATAGAGTCATTTACGGCACTGAATGAGACCATTTATCCCATCATGTCCATGCTGGCTCTTCATAGGGCGATCCAGTCAGTCCCATTCCTTCACTCAATCCCTGTCGCAAATGCATTTCCTTCAAGTGCCCATCAGCTTTCTTTTGAAATCACTGATTGTCTCTGCTTCCACCACACTTGTGACCAGTGAGTTCCAGGTCATTAACACCCGCTGCATGAAAAGTTCCTCCTCATATTCCACCTGCATCTCTTGTCCAAAACCTTCAATCCGTGCCCCTAGTCCTACTTCCATCAGTTAATGGGAACGGTTTTCCCTTGTCTAAATTATCTAAACCTGTCATAATCTTGTAACCTAACCTTGTAACTAAAATCCTCCATCCCTGGAACCATTCTGTAAAATCTCTTCAGCACCATTTCAAGGACCTTCACAATCTTTCTGAAGTGTAGTGACCAGAATTGGACACAATAATCAAGAACAAAGAACAAAGATAATTACAGCACAGGAACAGGCCCTTCGGCCCTCCAAGCCTGCGCCGATCCAGATCCTCTCTCGAAACATGTCGCCTATTTTCTAAGGTTCTGTATCTCTTTTCTTCCTGCCCATTCATGTATCTGTCTAGATACATCTTAAAAGACTCCATCGTGCCCGCATCTACCACCTCCGCTGGCAATGCGTTCCAGGCACCCACCACCCGCTGCGTAAAGAACTTTCCACGCATATCCCCCCTAAACATTTCCCCTTTCACATTGAACTCGTGTCCTCTAGTAATTGAAACCCCCACTCTGGGAAAAAGCCTCTTGCTTTCCACCCTGTCTATACCTCTCATGATTTTGTACACCTCAATCAGGTCCCCCCTCAACCTCCGTCTTTCTAATGAAAATAATCCTAATCTACTCAACCTCTCTTCATAGCTAGCGCCCTCCATACCAGGCAACATCCTGGTGAACCTCCTCTGCACCCTCTCCAAAGCATCCACATCCTTTTGATAATGTGGCGACCAGAATTGTACGCAGTATTCCAAATGTGGCCGAACCAAAGTCCTATACAACTGTAACATGACCTGCCAACTCTTGTGCTCAATGCCCCGTCCGATGAAGGAAAGCATGCCGTATGCCTTCTTGACCACTCTATTTACCTGCGTTGCCACCTTCAGGGAACAGTGGACCTGAACACCCAAATCTCTCTGGACATCAATTTTCCCCAGGACTTTTCCATTTACTGTATAGTTCACTCTTGAATTGGATCTTCCAAAATGCATCACCTCGCATTTGCCCTCATTGAACTCCATCTGCCATTTCTCTGCCCAACTCTCTAATCTATCTATATTCTGTTGTATTCTCTGACAGTCCCCTTCACTATCTGCTACTCCACCAATCTTAGTGTCGTCTGCAAACTTGCTAATCAGTCCACCTATACTTTCCTCCAAATCATTTATGTATATCACAAACAACAGTGGTCCCAGCACGGATCCCTGTGGAACACCACTGGTCACACGTCTCCATTTTGAGAAACTCCCTTCTACTGCTACTCTCTGTCTCCTGTTGCCCAGCCAGTTCTTTATCCATCTAGCTAGTACACTTTGGACCCCAAGCGCCTTCACTTTCTCCATCAGCCTGCCATGGGGAACCTTATCAAACGCCTTACTGAAGTCCATGGATATGACATCGACAGCCCTTCCCTCATGAATCAACTTTGTCACTTCCTCAAAGAATTCTATTAAGTTGGTAAGACATGACCTTCCCTGCACAAAACCATGTTGCCGATCACTGATGAGCCCATTTTCTTCCAAATGGGAATCGATCCGATCCCTCAGTATCTTCTCCAGCAGCTTCCCTACCACTGACGTCAGGCTCACCGGTCTATAATTACCTGGATTATCCCTGCTACCCTTCTTAAACAAGGGGAGAACATTAGCAATTCTCCAGTCCTCCGGGACCTCACCCATGTTTAAGGATGCTGCAAAGATATCTGTTAAGGCCCCAGCTATTTCCTCTCTCGCTTCCCTCAGTAACCTGGGATAGATCCCATCCGGACCTGGGGACTTGTCCACCTTAATGCCCTTTAGAATACCCAACACTTCCTCCCTCCTTATGCCGCCTTGACCTAGAGTAATCAAACATCTGTTCCTAACCTCAACATCCGTCATGTCCCTCTCCTCGGTGAATACCGATGCAAAGTACTCGTTTAGAATCTCACCCATTTTCTCTGAGTCCAAGCATAACATTCCTCCTTTGTCCTTCAGTGGGCCAATCCTTTCTCTAGTTACCCTCTTTCTCCTTATATATGAATAAAAGGCTTTGGGATTTTCCTTAACCCTGATTGCTAAAGATATTTCATGACCCCTTTTAGCCCTCTTAATTCCTCGTTTCAGATTGGTCCTACATTCTCGATATTCTTTCAAAGTTTCGTCTTTCATCAGCCGCCTAGACCTTATGTATGCTTCCTTTTTCCTCTTAGCTAGTCTCACAATTTCACCTGTCATCCATGGTTCCCTAATCTTGCCATTTCTACCTCTCATTTTCACAGGAACATGCCTCTCCTGCACGCTAATCAACCTCTCTTTAAAAGCCTCCCACATATCAAATCTGGATTTACCTTCAAACAGCTGCTACCAATCTACATTCCCCAGCTCCTGTCGAATTTTGGTATAGTTGGCCTTCCCCCAATTTAGCACTCTTCCTTCAGGACCACTCTTGTCTTTGTCCATGAGTATTCTAAAACTTACGGAATTGTGATCACTATTCCCAAAGTAGTCCCCTACTGAAACTTCAACAACCTGGCTGGGCTCATTCCCCAACACCAGTTCCAGTATGGCCCCTTCCCGAGTTGGACTATTTACATACTGCTCTAGAAAACCTTCCTGGATGCTCCTTACAAATTCTGCTCCATCTGGACCTCTAACACTAAGCGAATCCCAGTCAATGTCGGGAAAATTAAAATCTCCTATCACCACCACCCTGTTGCTCCTACATATTTCCATAATCTGGTTACATATTTGTACCTCTATCTCACGCTCGCTGTTGGGAGGCCTGTAGTACAGCCCCAACATTGTTACCGCACCCTTCCTATTTCTGAGTTCCGTCCATATTGCCTCACTGCTCGAGTCCTCCATAGTGCCCTGCTTCAGCACAGCTGTGATATCCTCTTTGACCAGTAATGCAACTCCTCCACCCCTTTTACCTCCCTCTCTATCCCGCCTGAAGCATCGATATCCTGGGATATTTAGTTGCCAATCATGCCCTTCCCTCAACCAAGTCTCAGTAATAGCAATAACATCATACTCCCAGGTACTAATCCAAGCCCTAAGTTCATCTGCCTTACCTACTACACTTCTTGCATTAAAACAAATGCACCTCAGACCACCAGTCCCTTTATATTCATCATCTGCTCGCTGCCTGCTCTTCCCATTAGTCACACTGACTTCATTATCTAGTTCCTTACAGGCTTTTGTTACTACTTCCTTACTGTCAACTGACCTCAATTGGTTCCCATCCCCCTGCCACATTAGTTTAAACACTCACCAACAGCGTTAGCAAAAGCACCTCCAAGGACATTGGTTCCAGTCCGGCCCAGGTGTAGACCGTTCAATTTGTAATAGTCCCACCTCCCCCAGAACCGGTCCCAATGTCCCAAAAAGCTGAGCCCCCCCTTCCTGCACCATCTCTCAAGCCACGCATTCATCCTGACTATTCTTTCATTTTTACTCTGACTATCACGTGGCACTGGTAGTAATCCTGAGGTGACTACCTCTGAGGTCCTACTTTTTAACTTGGCTCCTAACTCCCTAAACTCTGCTTGTAGGACCTCATCCCGTTTTTTACCTATATCATTAGTGCCTATGTGCACAATGACAACTGGCTGTTCACCCTCCCCCTTTAGAATGTTCTGCAGCCGATCTGAGACATCCCTGACCCGTGCACCTGGGAGGCAACATACCAGTCGGGAGCCTCGTTTTCGACCACAGAACCGCCTATCTACTCCCCTTACAATCGAATCCCCTACGACTATAGCCCTTCAACACTTCTTTTCCCGCCCTTCTGAACAGCAGGGCCAGCCACAGTGCCATGGACCTGGCTACTGCTGCCTTCCCCTGGTGAGCCATCTCCCCCAACAGTATCCAAAACGGTATACTTGTTTTGGAGGGAGATGACCGCAGGGACTCCTGCGCTGCCTTCCTGCTCTTTCTCTGCCTTTTGGTCACCCATTCCCTTTCTCCCTCAGCAATCCTAATCTGCGGTGTGACCAATTCACTAAACGTGCTATCCACGACCTCCTCAGCATCGCGCATGCTCCAAAGTGAGTCCATCCGCAGCTCGAGAGCATCAGCCATGTCCCTGAGCTCCCACATTGAGCAAGAGGAGCATGACACGGGTCTGAGATCTCCTGCCATTTTTAATCTTAAGCTTAACTTAGTTAAATGAAAAAGGAACGAAAAGTTTTTACCAATCACAATAAAACCAGAGAAATCGAAAAAGCCTTACCTTGTAAACACCCCACCGAGTCCTTTTTTTTTGGTTAGAGGAGGAGGGCGGGTGGGAGACACGACAAGTGTGGTGTCTCGGGTTCAGAAACCGCCCAAATATATAGTGCTTTACTTACCCAGCAGCCCCCTGGCCTCCGCCGAAAAACAAAAGGAAATTAAATTTACTTTCAAACTGACCTTCCCAGCTGCTCACTCGCTCACACTCTGCTCCCGAAAAAGCTGCTGCAATCTTAACCAGAGATTTTTAAACGTTCATCATAACTTTGCTGCTTTTGTACTCAATACCTCGATTTATGAAATGCAAGATTATATGTATTTTACTATCCAATCTTTCAATATGTCTTGTCACCGTTAAGGATGGATACACATGCACCCACAGGTCTCTCTGTTCCTGCACACTGAGTAGAACTGTGCTATGAAGTCCATATTGCCTTCCTATCCTTTCTGTCAAAATGCTTCACCTCACACTTGTCTCACACTTCCATCTGCCACTTGTCTGCTCATTCTACTTAGTATCTATGTACTGTCGCATATGGTTCTGAATATCCTCACTATTTGTCACAGCTCCATGTTTGGTATCAGAGACAGATTTTGAAATTCTACTCTGTATTCCAAGACCCAAGTCATTTATACACAGCAAAACAAAACAATGGCCCTAGCACTGATCCTGGGGCAACACCTACTGTCGAACATCCTCCAGTCTGAAAAACATCCATTTACTATGACACACTGTTTTCTGCACATAAGCCATTTTTAAAATCTAATTGGACAATGACCCGACCATTCCATGAGACTCAATGTTGGTAATTAAGCTTTTATGCGGTACTTTATCAAACACGTTCTTCAAACCAATTTGGACAGCATCCATCACATTCCCTGCAGCAACCTTCTCTATCACATCATTAAAAATTTTAATTAGATTAGTCAAGCATGACTTTCCTTTTGTAAATCATTGCTGGCTACCCTGAATTAACTCAAACCTCTCCAAATGCCTACTGTTGTATCCCTAATTATTATTCTAAAACCATTCGCACCACTGATGTTGGACTTACTGGCCTGCAGTTGTGAGAACTGTGTGTTGTCCATTGATGCATCCGCTCGGTGAGAGAGGCCATCAATGTCAGGTGAGGTGAATATATCATTTTCTCCCTCAGCAGGGAGAAGCAAGCTGAAAGGTCCAGTGGTCAGGATAGCGGGATTTCTGATGGTGTAGGTGGCTTTACGGGCCCCCCATGTCAACGGGGAGAGGTACAGGAACTGAAAGAACTCTCACTCCATGAACGTACAGTTGATGTTTGAGCATGCCCAGTCCATCATGTTGGTGAATCTCCACTATCCTGGCAGCAGCCTCCATACCTTCATTCTGAAGCAGTCACCTGTTCCCACGACCTTCAGAACTCTGTGGAGAACCAGAATGTGACTACTCAGAGAGAATCACTACCCCGCCTTTACATGGTCCATGATTCACCTCGAAGGAATTCAAACCCCACCGCCCATCGCCAGCCACCCAGGATATTTCCAGAATATGTCTTGGATGTCTTCCACCCGGACAGGCTGTCGGAGATTCCCTGCTAAGATTCCGGTTCACATAGGACAACTTCCCTTTCCCATCTTGGATCCCCCACTCTCCACTATTGCACCCATCTGAGACGCCCCATCACAGCGCCCCCTTGGTCACCATCCAGCACTTAAAACAGCAATCAAAACCTGTTCATTACCTTCTTTATTCAACAACACATCCAATTATACAAACAAAACTGAACTATTCATCCTTGTGTATTCCCTGAGTGCCTGTCTTGTGGGTTCCCTCGAATTGCCTAGTGCTCCGAAACAGTGTTTCCCCAAAGGCTGCAGCATGGCTGGTGGAAGGCTGCTGACTTTCACTGGGGGAGACTGCAGATGGCCTTGCAGGACGTCCTCGAGCAGCTCTGGGCCTTGAGCGCTCGGATTCGGACTGCAGCAACTCGACATGGGCAGCAGCAGCCTGGTCTGGCTGACGGGTAACAGCAAGGACACTGATGGAGTGACAATGAAGGGAGAACAAATACTAACATCATGAGAGAGGACAGCAGGTTCATGTTCCACGGAGAGATTGCCACTCCCACGAAACAACACCTCAGCAATCCCAGTAATCTACTGGATCACATATTGATGGACTGCTGTGAGAGCCTGCAAACCCCTTTGAACACTGAGATCCACAGCCATCATGACAGCAGTCTGATCCTGCATGGCAGCAAGCATGGATCTCATAACCACAGTCTGAGCTTCCACTGCAGCACTGAGACGTTGGGTGTCTGCCGTCTGTGCTGCAGTGGAAGCTGAGACGATGGTCACCAAACACTGTATCACAGCTGGGTCCGCTACTGCTGTCATGGAGTTAGTGACCACTTCACCAGAGAAAGAATGCTCTTCAAGCTTCGTGCAATGTCCTGCACCATGTCGTAGCTGGACTCCTCCATGTTCCTTGACAGTGAAAACAAACTGTCTGACAGGCCTGTCAATGGACAAAGTATCGCAGTGTAAATGTCCATCGGCATTCTCCTGTATGCTGTTCCCGCAATGTTCACATCTGAGTCCAGTGTATTATAATTCGTTTGTGACCACGCCCTCCGGTGAGCTGACACATGAACTATCCTTTCCCCCTGGCCTGGCTGCAGCTCACTTGTGCTCGGTGACTCACCACGTGCAGATTCCGACTCTATGTCAGCCTCTAAGGTACACGCAATGTCAATATTTCATCTGGTGGCTGTGAGTATCAGCGCAAGTGATGGGGCTTCACCATCAGTGCTGTGCTGCTGCTCTCTCTCCCCCTCTCCTGGAGCTGCTGTGACTGGGAAGCTGGCAGTTTTGGGTTATCATTGTAAAGTATAAAATCGGAAGGGGAGGGTAGAGGTGAGGGATTGGAGGTGGAATGGAAAGCAGGAGGTCCATGGTCCCACCATCTGCAGCTTGGACATCATCCCAGACTGCAGGATGAGGGGGATGTGGGAGTTAAGAAGGGACATAAGGCAGGAACATAGCATCATCCTGAATGTTCTCGGTGATGCCTGATGCTGCGGGCTGTGTTACAGCCGGCCCCATAATGTGGAGAACCATCTCGTTCCTCAGGCTCAGGGGATGAAGGTATGCCTGGTCCCCAGATGTTCACTGCTGCTACCTGTGATTACGGGCCACTTTGTCCTGTAAGAGAAAGCAGAATGTCAGTGATTGTGTTGCACTGTGTTTGAGTGATGTTCCTGCCATAGCTGAATAGCTGGGGGTATGTGGAGGCAGTGAGAGATGTTTGTGAGGCTGGTATCAGTGGAAGGTGTGTGAGGGTGAGATGGAGTATGTGAATGTTAAGTGTGAGTCCTGAGTGTTAGGGACTGCTGATGGGTGAGTGATAGGGGTGTGATACATTGAGCAGTGGGAGAGGTTGGTGGTGTTGGGGGTAGGAGATGCCATGTGGAGATGAATTCACTGACATTGACCACCCGTGTGAGCTCATTAAACTTCTTTTCGCACTGCTGCCAGGTCCTCGGGGCCAGACCTTTTTCACTTCCCTGGCCACCTGCTCTCATTCCCTTCGGAGGGCGTTCCTTAAGGGTCTCCATCCCACCCCATCCCACCCAACGGACACATGCCCTCTCTTCTCCTGTCATCCTCCATGACTAAGGCCACCAGCACCATATCCGTGTACCACAGAGCCCTCTCTCGTTCTTAGTTCTCCACTTACATTGTCTCCAATTGCAGCATTCACAGTCAGCAGCAACAGCCTCCTGTGATTCAGTGCAGCCTCCGCTTAAGAGGGACGGACTGCCTTTAAGAGCTGAATCCTGGCTGAAACACGTGACAGACTCACACACAGTTAAGGTCCCTGTTAAGCGTGCAGACAGACAGCAACGCGGGTCTCCCTGGGAAGCAAATAGATTAGAAATGAGAGGCATCAGGGGGTTTGTGTGTTACCTGTCTCAACAGGAACGGGAACGGGCAGATCATGAATCACAATCCCGACACCTGAAAAATGGTGCAAACTACTCTTTCACTCTGTCTCTATTTCCTTCTGCTCTTTCACCCTTCCCCTCTTCCTCTCTCCCTCTCTTCACTCTCCGTGTCTCTTGCTGATAGAATCAGAGATTTATGCAGCACAGACTGAGGATATTCGGTCCATTGTGTCAGTGCTGTCTCTTTGAAAGATTTATCTAATTAGTTCCTCTCCATTCCTCATTCTCCAGAATCCTGTTTATTTTTTACGTTTTCCAATATTTGTTAAATACCCTTTTGAATGATATTATTGAATCTGCTTCCACCATGTTTTCAGGCAGTGAATTCCTCATCCCAACAACTCGCTGTTGGAAAATTCACCTCATTTCACCTCTGGTTCTTTGTCAATTACCTTTAATCTGTCTTCTTAGTACTGACCATTCTGACACTGGAAACAGTTTCACATTAATTATTCCATCTAAACCCTTTATTTGACTTCTATATTAAATCTCCTCCTACCTTTCATTACACTAAAGAGAAAAATCCCAGTAATGTAAGTCTGTCATTTAATCTCTTCCCTCTCCGTCCCATCACATTCCTCCCGTCTTGTTTTTCTTGCCCTTCCCCTCTTTCACTTGCTGAAAGACTGTTACATTTCTAAATGTTGCCAGTAATCATGAAGGGACACAGATCTGAAACATCAACTGTTTCTTTGAACACAGATGCGGCCAGAACTGCTGAATATTTCTGGCACTTCCTGTTCTCATCCCTATGCTCTGGAATTCGGTGCCTGAACCCGAAATACAGTACGTCGTGCAGTTTTAGAGAGTACTTCTTGTAGAGAGCACTAAATGCAGCAAAGTTAATGAGTGACTGAATGTTAAGAGACCTAAGAGTTGATCTCCTTACAAAATTTAGTTGATTTTTACATTTGGAATTTCATTCAATTTTAATCTGAACTTGTAGTTTCTTTCACTGTCTGTTTGTGACAGCTACACAGTTAATTGATGCTCATGGAATAGTAGGGTCAGTGTGAGCTTGGATAAAAAATAGTTTAAAGACAGAAAACAGTTGTGGTAAATAGTTGTTTTTTGTCAGACGATAGGAGAGTAGACAGTGGTGTTCCCTAAGGGTCAGTGCCAGGACCACTGTTTTATTTTCCTGATATGTATAGATGATTTGGATATTGGAATACAGAGCAAAAATTCAAACTTTCTGAAGATACTAAACTGAGAGGCGGGACAGACAGTGAGGTTGATACCAACAGATCCAACAATTCATAAATAGGCTAGTGTAATGGTCAGACAATAGGCAGATGGAAGTGAATGCAGAAAAGTGTGAGTGTTATCAGCAGTAACAGGGAGAGGCAATATATAATTAATAGCACAGTTCTAAAGTGTGTGTAGGGGCAGAGGGACATGGTGTTCATGCGCATAGGTCTTTGAAGTGGTAGGAGATGCTGAGAGAGTCGTTAGTAAAGCCTATGTGATCTTGGGCTTCATAAATAGAAGTAGTGAGTACAGATCAAGGCAAGTTATGCTGAACCTTTTTAAAGCTCTGGTTAGGCCCCAACTGGAGCACTGCATCCAGTTCTGTTCAGCACACTTTAGGAAGGATCTGAGGGGCCTTAACAGGGTGCAGAGGAAATTTACCGGAATGTTTCCAGGGATGGAGGATTTTCGCTAAAAGGTTAGTATGGAAAAGCTGGAATTGTTTTCCTTGCAGTAAAGGCGATGGGGGGAAATTTGATGGAGGTGCACAAGATGATGACACGTTTGCATGAGGTAGGCACGAAAATATGTTCCCATTAGTAAATAGTACAAGGACTAGAGTTACCGATGTGCGCAAGACATAAAGGGGAATGTGAGGAACAACTTTTTTACACAGAGTTTGGAAATGGCCTGGAAATCGCTGCCCACGAGGGTGATGGACTCAGAAATGGTGAATGATTTCAAAAGGATATTGTTTGGACACTTGAGGGAAATGAACTTGCAGGAATATGGAGACAGATCTGGGGAATGAAACTGACCGGATTATTCGGCGGAGAGCTGGCATGGACTCGATTTGCCGAATTGCCTTATTCTGTGCCAAAATGTCTGTGACTCGACAACTCTATGACAGGGGAATACTATTATGACTGCTTTCCTATACTGGGAAAGTTTATAATGGACTGGGCAGTATCGCCCTGTTGAACTCCATGATGTAAGTGAAATATTTGATGACCCAGAACGTAGTTTTTCTTTGGAATTAGAACATTACAGCGCAGTACAGGCCCTTCCGCCCTCGATGCTGCGCCGACCTGTGAAACCATCTGACCTACACTATTCCATTTTCATCCATCTGTCTATCCAATGTCCACTTAAATGCCCTTAAAGTTGGCGAATCTACTACTGCTGCAGGCAGGGCGTTCCACGCCCTTACTACTCTCTGAGTAAAGAAACTACCTCTCACATCTGTCCTATATCTATCACCCCTCAACTTGAAGCTATGTCCCCTCGTGTTTGCCATCACCATCCGAGGAAAAAGACGCTCACTATCCACCCTATCTAACCCTCTGATTATCTTATATGTCTCTATTAAGTCACCTATCCTCCTGCTTCTCTCCAACGAAAACAACCTCAAGTCCCTCAGCCTTTCCTCGTAAGACCTTCCCTCCATACCAGGCAACATCCTAGTAAATCTCCTCTGCACCCTTTCCATAGCTTCCACATCCTTCCTATAATGCGGTGACCAGAACTGCATGCAATACTCCTGGTGCGGTCTCACCAGAGTTTTGTACAGCTGCAGCATGACCTCGTGGCTCCGAAACTCGACCCCCCTACTAATAAAAGCTAACACACCATATGCCTTCTTAACAGCCCTATTAACCTGGTTAGCAACCTTCAGGGATTTATGCACCTGGACACCAATATCTCTCTGTTCATCTACACTACCAAGAATCTTCCCATTAGCCCAGTACTCTGCATTCCTGTTACTCCTTCCAAAGTGAATCACCTCACACTTTTCCGCATTAAACTCCATTTGCCATCTCTCAGCCCAGCTCTGCAGCCTATCTATGTCTCTCTGTACCCTACAACATCCTTCGGCACTATCCACAACTCCACCGACCTTAGTGTCATCTGCAAATTTACTAACCCACCCTTCTACACCCTCTTCCAGGTCATTTATAAAAATGACAAACAGCAGTGGCCCCAAAACAGATCCTTGCGGTACACCACTAGTAACTAAACTCCAGGATGAACATTTGCCATCAACCACCACCCTCTGTCTTCTTTCAGCTAGCCAATTTCTGATTCAAAGCTCTAAATCACCTTCAACCCCATACTTCCGTATTTTCTGCAATAGCCTACCGTGGGGAACCTTATCAAACGCCTTACTGAAATCCATATACACCACATCCACTGCTTTACCATCATCCACCTGTTTGGTCACCTTCTCGAAAAACTCAATAAGGTTTGTGAGGCACGACCTACCCGTCACAAAACCGTGCTGACTATCTCTAATGTACTTATTCTTTTCAAGATGATAATAAATCCTGTCTCTTATAACCTTTTCCAACATTTTACCCACAACCGTCTATAATTACCAGAGTTGTCTCTACTCCCCTTCTTGAACAAGGGGACAACATTTGCAATCCTCCAGTCTTCTGGCACTATTCCTGTCGACAATGACGACATAAAGATCAAGGACAAAGGCTCTGCAATCTCCTCCCTAGCTTCCCAGAGAATCCTAGGATAAATCCCATCTGGCCCAGGGGACTTATCTATTTTCAGTCTTTCCAAAATTGCTAACACCTCCTCCTTGTTAACCTCAATCCCATCTACCCTTGTAGCCTGAATCTCAGTATTCTCAGCAACATTTTCTTTTTCTACTGTAAATACTGACGCAAAATATTCATTTAACACTTCCCCTATCTCCTCTGATTCCACACACAACTTCCCACTACTATCCTTGATTGGCCCTAATCTAACTCTAGTCATTCTCTTATTCCTGATATACCTATAGAAAGCCTTAGGGTTTTCCCTGATCCGATCCACCAATGACTTCTCGTGTCCTCTCCTTGCTCTTCTTAGCTCTCCCTTTCGATCCTTCCTGGCTAGCTTGTAGCTCCCAAGCGCCCGAACTGAGCCTTCACGTCTCATTCTAACATAAGCCTTCCTCTTCCTCTTGACAAGCGCTTCAACTTCTTTAGTAAACCACGGCTCCCTCGCACGACAACTTCCTCTCTGCCTCACAGGTACATACTTATCAAGGACACGCGGTAGCTGCTCCTTGAATAAGCTCCACATTTCGATTGTTCCCATCCCCTGCAGTTTCCTTCCCCATCCTACGCATCCTAAATCTTGCCTAATCGCATCATAATTTCCTTTCCCCCAGTTATAATTCTTGCCCTGCGGTATATACCTGTCCCTGCCCATCGCTAAGGTAAACCTAACCGAATTGTGATCACTATCACCAAAGTGCTCACCTACATCTAAATCTAACACCTGGCCAGGTTCATTTCCCAGTACCAAATCCAATGTGGCATCGCCCCTGGTTGGCCTGTCTACATACTGTGATGGAAAACCCTCCTGCACACACTGGACAAAAACTGACCCATCTAAAGTACTCGAACTATAGTATTTCCAGTCGATATTTGGAAAGTTAAAGTCCCCCATAACAACTACCCTGTTACTCTCACCCCTGTCGAGAATCATCTTCGCTATCCTTTCCTCTACATCTCTGGAACTATTCGGAGGTCTATAAAAGACTCCCAACAGGGTAACCTCACCTCTCCTGTTTCTAACCTCAGCCCATACTACCTCAGTAGACGAGTCCTCAAACGTCCTGTCTGTCGCTGTAATACTCTCCTTGATTAACAATGCCACACCCCCCCCCCTCTTTTACCATCTTCTCTGTCCTTACTGAAACATCTAAATCCCGGAATCTGCAACATCCATTCCTGCCCCTGCTCTACCCATGTCTCCGAAATGGCCACTACATCGAGATCCCAGGTACCAACCCATGCTGCAAGCTCACCCACAGCCACCACACAAATATATACCTTTTTCCTTACCCAGCAGTCCCCTGGTCCTCCGAAAACAAAAGGGAATTCACTTTTAAACTTACGCTGAAATTGACTTCACAGCTGTAAGCCCGTTCACGCACCTCCGTTGCTCTCCAAGCTGCAGTCACCGAAACTAAAAGCAACATAGTTTGCTAACATAGTTAGCAAATGTCCTTCACAAACGCGTGGGTTTACTCCGGGTGTCCGGTTTCCTCCCACATGCCAAAGACTTGCTGGTTGATAGTTAAATTGGCCATTATAAATTGCCACTAGTATAGGTAGGTGGTCGGGAAATATCGGAACAGGTGGGGATGTGGTAGGAATATGGAATTAGTGTAGGATTAGTGTAAATTGGTGGTTGATGGTCGGCACAGACTCGGTGGGCCGAAGGGCCTGTTTCAGTGCGGTATCTCTAAAACTAAAAAAAAACAGAATAAATCAGTTCAGCCCCACTCAAAATTCTGGATCATTCGCAATGGGGAGTACTTTCTCCCCGTTTTCTCTGCATAGGACAGCAGTCAGGCTTTTCACTGTCTCCCCAACCTCCATGTGGAAAGTCTTGTCAGGGTTAGGTGAGATAAGACACGTTGCCTGGGCGACAGCTTTCTTCAATTGTGTTATTGCTTGCGTGCTCTCTTCAATCCATCCGTGTTCAACCTGGTCATCATCACCATTAAGTGGTTCACAAAGAGCAGCCGTAATCTCTGTAAATCGAGGGATGAAGGTCCATTGATAACCAACCAGCCTGAAGATAGGACACAGGGCAGTCTTTGAGGCAGACCGGGGTAGACACTGGATGAGTGTCGGCTGATACCCCACCAGCCTGAGGATAGGACACAGGACGGTCCTTGTTGTGGACAGGGGTAGACGCTGGATGACGATATACCGATAGAAGTAGAAATCATAGAAATCTTAAGGCACACAAAGAGGCCAATTGGCCCACCATGTCTGTACTTGCCAAAAAATCGATCAATTCTAATCCCACCTTCCAGCATTTTATCCGTAGCACTGCAGCTAACGACACTTGAGGTGCATATCCAGACTTCTTTTGAATGAGTTGAATTTCTGTGCATCAACCATGCTTTCAGGCAGTGCGGTCCAGGCCATCACCACGCTCTGGATGAAAATGTTTTTCCTCATCTCCCCTCTAATTATTCTACCAATCAGCTTAAATATATGCCCCCACATCACTGACCCCTCTGCTAACGTGAGTAGACCCTTCACATCCACTCTATCCAGGCCCCTCAAATGTTTGTACATCTCAAGCAAATTTCACCTCAGCCTGCTCTGTTCCAAGGAAAATAACCCCAGCCTAGCCAATCTTTCCTCATAGCTGCATTTTATAGTCCTGGCAACTTCCTCGTAAATCTCCTCTGTACCTTCTCAAGTGCAATTACCTCCTTCCTGTAATGAGGTGACCAGAACTGTACCCAGTACTCACGCTGTGCCCTAACCAATGATTTATGCAGTTCCAGCATAACCTTATCTAATAAAGGACATGATGCCATATGCCTCCTTAACGACCTTTTCGACCAGTCCTTAAGTGTCGTTGCCTTGTTTCAGCTCCCCAAATGCATCACCTCACACTTCTGCAGCTTGAAACCAGTTGCAACTTTTCTTTCAATCTGACCGGAACCTGAATATCTTCCTGCAGCGTACAGCTATCCTCCTCGGTATCTGCCACATGGCCAATCTTCGTCTCATCCACAAACCTCTTGATAATGCCCTCTACATTTGCGTCAAAACCATTAATGCTCACCACAAAAAGCTTGGTATCCCGTGCTGAACCCTATGGAACGACACGGAAACAACACTCCAGTCGCTAAAACAGCGATCAACCTTTTGTTTCCTGCCATTAAGCCAATTTTGTATCCACTTTGCTGCATTTCCACGGATCCCATGGGATTTTATTTTTTTAACCAGTCTGCCATGTGGGACCTTGTGAAAGCCTTGCTAAAATCCATGTAGGCCACATCAACTGCACGACCATCATCTATCTTCCTTGCTCCTTCTTCAAAAATTCGATCAAGCTCGTCAAAAAGATCTTCCCTTAACGATTCCATGCTGACTATCCTTGATTAACCTGTGCCTGACTAACTGACAGTTTACCCTGTCTGTCGGAATAGATTCCAGTAATTTGTTTACTACTGAGATTAAACTGTTATTATTCGATCAAGCATCCGCTCCCTTTTTAAATGGAGATACAGTGAATGGAATTATAATCCCCACTGCACGCCTCAACAATTCTGTTGATTTCCACTCACTGATCGGGGTGCTATTCGAAGTGAACATGGATCCACACTGAAGAACCTCCTCCCCTCTCCCATGTTTTTCTCTTCTCAGCTGCCCATTTATATACTTTATTTTAGGGGCTGGTGTTGTCTCATGTCAATCACTCGTTCAATTACATCTTCCCATTGAATTGTCCAATTGCCAAGGGACATGTACACAAGCTGGATGTCTCCTATTCCAGCGCCCAGCACATATGGTCATCGCTTTGCTTATTTCTTGTTCGGACCTCTTGTTAGATTCCATCATGCAGTGCAGTTTCTGGTTGAGACTTGGGTTGCCATTCAACCCAGGAGCATTCATATATTAAATGAAAATCAGGAAGCTATGCTTTTTCTTATTCTTTTCATGGGATGTGAGTGGCTCTTTCAAGGATAACATTTGTGGTCCATCCCCGATTACCCTTGAGTTGTCCTATGCTGTGTGAAGATGTACAGAAAACGGACTGAATCTGAGCAGCATGCTTTGCGAAGGTCAGAGGGGCTCCTCGAGCGAAAGTAACCTGCTGACAGCTGCAAACTGCTTTCGTTCCAGATTAAAATAATCAGTCATGAAAACAAAACTTTAAGTCTGTGGAAAATTTAACAGATAAAGCAGAAAATTCGTACAAATCGAGTTGACACCAACCGAAACGTACTTCAAAGTTATGCTTTACTTTGATGCCAATTTGAAACTTTGAAGACCCTTTACTGACACAATATCGTGCAGTCAAGGTGCCCAGAAGCCAAAACGATAAGGAATTGACATGGCTGGACATGTTTGAAAAAGCCAATTCATCTGGCCTAAGTTGTCCAAACGGTTGTGAAAAGCTGCGAGAGTGACACAAATTGACCTTGATTAATGATGTCAGACTTTGCCTTGTTTTGGTTATCTACATAATGTCAATTCTAAACATGATCATCGGAATTTATAGTAGAAAACTGATACAGAGGGGTAACAAAAACATGACAACAGGGAGTCAAGATTTGTAGACGGGTATTTTGTACAGCTGTAAAACTTTTAATAAGAAATTCTGCCATGGTGCTTCTCAGTGTAAGACACTATTTATAACATCAGGATCATTCCATTACATAAAGTATAGGTGTGTGTGGCCCTTTAAGGAAAGAAAGACATGCAGTTATATGGTACCTTTCATAACCTCAGGATGTGGAAAGCAGTTCAGAACCAATGAAGTACTTTTGAAGTATAGTCACTGTTGTAATGTAGGATTGTGTTACTTTAAGGCTGCAATGTCTAATTTTGTTCGGTAAATTCTGGCTGAATTCATGCAGATGTGAACTAAGAGAGGGTAAACAATCTGGCTCCAGTAATTATTGTTCATGGAGCGCTTCTCTTTATTCTGTACCTTTTAGAAATGCAGAGAAACGAGAAATCCTCTAATCAATTATTTGTAAGACGTCAGGAACTTAAGGGATTTGGATTGGTTAATTGTCCTGTGGTTTCAAAATGTATGCATGGACAGGAAAGCAAACTGCTGTTGTGTCTGCTGATAACAATCCTGAGGCATCCGTAATATCCACAAGGGAAATTTACTGAAGGAAATATAAACATATGCTCACCATCAAGGCAGGCTCTCATATCGTAGTTTGAACAAAGTATTGGATGCTTCATTTGACAATTTTAGTCTATGGCGGATTGTGATAGCACAGTGCAGTCTTTTCAATGAAACATCCTGCCAAACCTGGAAAGAAAGGTATAAAATTCATTGCTAAATTGTGATTCAGTGCTAATGTCAAGTGGCTTAGTCAGCTACTGAAGAGAATGATCGGCAGGGAGGTGACAACTCACTGTGTGGCCATATATGTGTGACTCTTTATAACATATTTGTGATTAATGGGTATATTGCTAACAGGTGCATTGCTAAAGGGTGTCTTGCATTGTTGTTAACTAGTAATATTCTTGACGAAGCTAGTACTGTTATTCATGTTTAATTTGAGCTTTGTGTGTTGTCTTCCCATGTCTTGTATTACTTGTGTTCGAACCATAGAGAAACGATTCAAGGATAAAGGATTACAACTTATAATCTAAATTTTTTCCTAAATATGTTAACATGCAGGTCCACATTACCAGGCCCAGGAATGTCTATAGAAAGACCGATGTCCAGAGTTATTTACATGACCAGTTAACAAACTTGTAAAAAAAAAAATCTGTTCTTTGTTTGTATCAAGTCACGCAAGCAGCTGAAGAATTATTCATAATGGGGCATAGAACTAAAGAAAGAGTCAATTGTTATAAAACTGCCACTTTTCCACAGCTTTTTTTGTAATTCTATAACATCTTACACCGACCATTTCTTACACAATTCCCTAGAATGTACAAGAAGTGGGGTGGGGGGGGGCGTGATCTTTAAACATATGCAATTCTTCAGAAGTTTATCGACATAGATGCGGTTCCGTGGGCGGGGGGGGGGGGGGGGTGGGGGGGTGGGGGAGGGGGCTGTATTCGCCTCGGCTATTCAGAAAAGAACAGTGGTCACGGTCTCAAAATAAGGGTTTGGTCATTTAGGACTGAGTTGAAGAGATATGTCTTCACTCAGAGTTGTCAACCTTTGGAATTCTCTACTCCAGAGAGCTGTGGATGCTCATTTGCTGAATGTGTGCAACACAGAAATTGATAGATATTGGGGTACGAAGGGAATTAAGGAATATAAGATAATGTGGAAGTTGGAATTGAGGTACATAACCAGCCATGATTTCGATGAAAGAGCAGCTCGAAGGGCTGAATAGCCCAGTGCTGTTTCTTTTACTTAACGTTGTAAATTCTCATCGAAGAGGAAAGAGGGAGAGAAGAGAGAGTGTCTGTAGCAGAGAGAGTGGGGGAGAGTGAAAAGGAGTGAGAGTGAGAGAAAGTGAGAGTGAAAGTGTGAGAGAGAGTTATTTAGAGAGATAGAGAGAGTTAGTGAGAGAGTGTGAGAGGGAGAGTTAATGAGAGATAGTGCGATTGAGTGAGAGAGTGAGTGAGAGAGAGAGAGGCTGTGAGAGTTAATGAGTAAGTGAGAGTGAGTTTGAGAGAATGAGTGAGCCTAAGTGCAAGAGGGTGAGTGAGTGAGAGTTAGTGAGGGAGACAGTGTGTGTGAGTGAGAAGGAAAGTGAGAAAGACAGTTGTTGAGAGAGAGTGTGATTGAGTGAGAGAGAGGGTGAGAGAGAGAGAGCGAGTGAGCGCGAGTGTGAGTGAGAGTGAATAAGAGAGTAAAGGAGTGAAAGTCAGTGGGAGACACTGAGACAGAGTGAGAGTGAGAGTGAGAGGAAGTGAGAGTATGATAAAGTGAGAGAGAGAGAGGGTTATTGCGAGAGAGAGTTAGTGCGAAGATGTGGGAGGGAGGGTTAGTGAGCAAGAGTCTGAGTGGGTTGAGAGAGTGAGTAAGAGAGTGGGTGAGAGAGAATGAGTGAGGGAGAGAGTGAGCCAGAGACAGTGACTGGGTGCGAGTGAGCGAGAGTTGGTGACAAAGAGAGTGAGAGAGAGAAAGAGTTAGTGATAGAGAATGAGTGAGTGAGAGACAGGGTGAGAGAAAGCGAGTGAGTGAGAGTGAGTGGGTGAGGGTGAAGACGAGAGTAAGTGAGTGAGAGAGAGTAAATGTATGGAGTGAGTGAGAGTGAGTGAGTAAGTGAGAGGGTGAGTCAGTGAGAGTGAGTGACAGTGAATGAGTGACAGTGAGTGATAGTGAACGAGTGAGAGAGAGTTCGTGAGAGAGAGTAAGAGTGAGTGAGAGATAGGGTGAGAGAGTGAGTGACTGAGAGTGAATCAGAGAGTGAGAGAGTGAGAGCGACTGAGTGAGTGCGATAAGTGAGCGAGTGAGTGAGAGTGAATAACTGTGAATGAGTGAATGAATTCTAATTCTAATTCTAAAGAATGAGAGAGATAGACAGAACAAGACAGACAGAGAATGAAGGGGACAAAGGATAGACAAAGATATTGGGAGAGACAGGGATGCAGAGTGAAAGGAAGATAGAGAGAGATGGAGAAGGGCAGATAGTGACAAAGCGGCGGTATAGAGAGATATAGGTGACGAGAGAGAGAGAGAGAGATAGTGAAAATTGGGAGAGGGACAGAGAAAGATCAATAGAGCAGGGCAGAGAGTGGATAGAGGGGTGGAATAAACAATGAGTGAAAGACAGAGAATTAGGTAGAGACAGAGACAATGAGAGGTAGGGATACAGATATTCAGAGACAGGGAGTGGGGAAGGGGCAGAGATATAGAGATAGCGGGAATGCGGCAACGAAAGGGAAAGAGGGTGTGACTGAATGACATGCAAGCAGACAGTGAGAGAGAAACAAAGGATCAGGTAGAGAGACAGTCAGAAACGGTCGTTAACCTAGCTCTGGATTACTGGTCCAGATGGTGACATTTGATTCGTTTAATGAATCTGGAAGTAAAATCTAGTCTAATGGTGACCATGTAACCATTACTATAAAAACCCAACTAGTTCATTAATGTAATTTAGGGAAGGAAATCTGCTGTCCCTACCTGACCTGGCCGACATGTGACTCTAGACTCACAGTAGTGTGGTTAGCTCTTTAAAAAATGCCCTCTGAAATGACCGGAAAGCCACACACTTCAAAGGAAATTAGGGGATGGGCAATAAATTTTCGCCCAGTCAGCGACACCCACATTCCAAAAACGAATAAAAAAATGAAAAATCTTGTTCACTGACTAATTAATCTCTGTCTCCATGAACGCTAATTGTGTCACTGGAGGGGTTCTCCCTTCTATTAATAAGTGACTCATTTTATGTGTGGTCTCAT
Organism: Heterodontus francisci; assembly: GCF_036365525.1. Taxonomy (NCBI): domain Eukaryota; kingdom Metazoa; phylum Chordata; class Chondrichthyes; order Heterodontiformes; family Heterodontidae; genus Heterodontus; species Heterodontus francisci. Next base: position 545,712 of record NW_027141923.1, read on the forward strand.
AGGGTCAGCAGCAGCATCACACCCACCACTAACTGGCATCAGCAACTCCAGAGAGAGAGAGAGCACAATAGATTGGAATGCTACAACAATGGGCAGGAATTTATCCCCGGATCTTTACACACTTTCTACATATTCTGATTGGATATCATTAGACTCTCGGACCTATCGCGCACTTCAGAATATTGAATGCATTTATTATCCCATCCTGGCTGTTGTTGGTGTCCCTGGTAAGTCTCTATATACAGCTTTACATTGTATAAAACACGTTTAACTGCATTAGTGTTCTTATCAGTTACTCTGCCCTCACTGCTGCAGTTGTGATTCATGGTAAATCTCCATCTACAACTATTATCTCTATAAATTATTGATAACTGTAGTTTAGTTCTTGAAATTTACTCCCTCATCTTTTCTGCTGTTGCTAGTAAGTCTCTATTTCCAGCTAGGAGCTCTGTAAACCCTGTTTCACTCAAATACTGTTCAGTAATGTAAACTTTGGGAAGGATAAAGCCTAAGCCATTGGCCTCCATCACAAACTCTATTCCTTATCTGTGAAACACACACCCCACCCTGGTCAATGTCTGAGGCTGTAACAGACAGTTTGCAGCCTCTGTGTTCTATTTAAACCTGAGCTGAGTTCCGACCCCATAGTCTCTCAAACACCAACCTTGTAAACTACCATCTCAGTAATATGACCTGTCTTCTCTTCTACCTCCACCCACCTGCTATACAAACCCTCATCTGTGCCTTTGTTAAATCTACACGTGACTTTGGGGCGGCACAGTGGCGCAGTGGTTAGCACCGCAGCCTCACAGCTCCAGCGACCCGGGATCAATTCTGGGTACTGCCTGTGTGGAGTCTGCAAGTTCACCCTGTGTCTGCGTGGGCTTCCTCCGGGTGCTCCGGTTTTCTCCCACATGCCCAAGACTTGCAGGTTGATAGGTAAATTGGCCATGATAAATTGCTTCTAGTATAGGTAGGTGGTAGGGAAATATAGGGACAATGGGGATGTGGTAGGAACTTGCAATTAGTATAGGATTAGTATAAATGGGTGTTGATGATCGGCACAGACTAGGTGCTCCCAGTCTGGCAGCGCCTTAATTTTGATATTCTCATTCTTGTGTTTGAATCCCTCCATGGTCTCAGCCCTCCAATTAGTTCCGGTTCCTTGTCCATCTCACTTATTTCCAATTAGTTCTTCCTTGTCCATCTCACTTATTCCTGCAAACCTTTGCCTTCAACTCTTATTTTCCTATTCCTTTTGACATGAATTTGTTTCCCTCCATATCCAACCTTGCCAGCGATTTCCAGTTCTACAGCACCGCTCTTGCCGACACTACGGAAGCCTGGACCAATACATTGGCGCGATCTGAACAGCCACTTCCGCCCTGGCCCTTTTTTAAAGTGATTTTATTTCACTCTCTATCTTCCCCAGGTGTGATTGTTGGCTCTGTGGCGCCGCGAGTCCCGACATTACGGAAGTCTGGGTTTATTAAATTATCGCATCTGCCACTGCCATCATTGCCTCTGCAGTGCCCCATTCTGGGCATGACTCCAAACTGGACATAATGAGCATCTGCTGCTAGTGTTTGGAGGAGTGTAAATGTTATGTCAATGTACCTTTCTGACAGCTTTGCTGCACGTCTTTGAAACTTGGTCTGTGTATGTCCACTGACCGCCTGTGTTAATCAATCTCAGCTGAACATATATACAGCAGCACGGACCAGGCATCCAACCTACTGTGGCAGACATTCAGGAAGGTCAGAGGATTTGGTGACCCAACCCTTGATGAGGTATGGGGGCTGTAGTTACAGTTGGTCTGTAACATGACCAACAAATGGAGCAGAGGCTGCAGAGAGGGGAAGCCGTGTAAAGAGGGAAGAGCAGGGGGCTCTGCCCTACCCACCCCGGATTTCCCAAGCGCACTTTTCCTACCTACAGCCAACCCAGGACGGCGCAGTGGTTAGCACCGCAGCCTCACAGTTCCAGCGACCCGGGTTCAATTCTGGGTACTGTCTGTGTGGAATTTGCAAGTTCTCCCTGTGTCTGCGTGTGTTTCCTCCGGGTGCTCCGGTTTCCTCCCACATGCCAAAGACTTGCAGGTTGATAGGTTAATTGGCCATTATAAATTGCCCCTAGTATAGGTAGATGATAGGGAAATATAGGGACAGGTGGGGATGTGGCAGGAATATGGAATTAGTGTAGGGTTAGTATAAATGGGTGGTTGATGGTCGGCACAGACTCGGTGGGCCGAAGGGCCTGTTTCAGTGCTGTATCACTAAACTAAACTAAACAATGTGTGAGGTCACTCTGATTCAATAACGCGGTGGCCAAAGAGCTGTGTCACCTCCTGCAACACGACCTGGAGCCTCACACCAGGGTGAGGACGGAGTTGCCAGTGGCAGTTAAGGTCACAGTTTAATTGAATTACATGCATCCGAATCTTTCCATGCAGGAACATGCGCCATATCGAACAGCGAGTCATAGATAGTGAGTCAATCTTAGAAGCATTTATAAAACAGAAGGAGGCCATCAGACCCTTAGAGTCCATGCCATCTCTCCGCAGAGCAATTCATTCTGCCCCCACCCCACCGTTCAATCGTCATAGTCCTGCAAGTTCACTTCCTTCAAGCATACCTTTTGAAATGATTTAAATCCCAACTTCCCTCACCCTGGTGGACAGCGTGTTCCAGGTCATTATTATCTGCTTTGTAAAAACGTTATTCCACATATTCGCAGTTTATCTCTTGCACAGAACCTTCAAACATTGTCCTGTAGTCCTTATTCAATCAATTAATGGGAGCAATTCTTCCTTGTATAACTTATTTAAGCCCCTCAAACTCATGAGGGGTCCAGAAATACTTCAAAAAATGATCCCACTCGTGAAAGAATCAAGGACGAGTGGGCACAGGCTTAAGATAATAAAATCCAGGTTGAATGTTAAGGTGGCCGAATGCACAAATGGACAAGGTCGAAACAGCTTAGTCACATGACTAATCTGCTGGGCAACCTGAGTTTTTTGAATTTGTACAAGCAGTTTGGGCAGAAAGCTGCTTGCCCCTGGACTGAGAAGGTCTCTCCCCTGTGTGCTCCCATCCCATTCTCATAAGCCTCTGAATCTACTGAAGACGCATGAACAAAGTCTCCTACAGTGAAAAATATTTAAGAAGGATACTGGGCCCCAATAAAAAGCAAGATCTACCTACAATCAAGGACTCTACAGTGAGCACTAAGAACCATAACACCCCCCCCCCCCACCCCCCCGACATTGCCTCAAACTTTCCCACTTTACTTTTTTCTTTTTTCTTTCTACCACTATCAGCTTGTGTATATCGCATGTACATGCTAGTGTAGGCACGTCGTGTTTCCATAACCGAATCATTGTTCAGATTTAAGTTGAACAAATTTGAACATTTCTTCTTTAATCCTTAGAAAGCGTGTTTGTGTTGGTTTCTTGGTTTATAATTGGAAAGTGGTGAACAAGGTTTCACTCAGAGGGAGCTAAAATACGTGATGTGCTCAAAATTAAACCCTATTACAGTAAGACCAGGTAAAAGCTGAAAGGGAACCCGAAGCCTCTTTCTCATCTGTACATAACAGCATGTCATTTAAAAATGGACGCCATACAAATCACGTAACATGGCTGCAGTGCATGTCCATTAAGGCAGCCACACTGCATATCACTTAAAATGGCAACAAATATCACTTAACATGGCCGAAATACATGTCTCTTAAAATGGTCGCAGAAGTTCCGAACAGGTAGATAATCATTTACAAAATAAAACAAATGCCTCTGTACTTGTGACAACCTATTGGTAAACAGATTATTATCGATTTTTTCCCTCCCTTAAACCATTACTAGTAAAGGACTGCAACAACAACACAGTTGTTAAAATGAAAACAAACGACGTTGGTTTGTATTAAAACACACTCTTCAACTCGGAAAGGGATTAACACACGCTGACAAACATATCAGGAAAGCTAAAGGCATAACAAAGACGTTCACCAAATGGAGCATTAGTTTAACTATAAACTGTCATGAGTTTTATATGAAACTAAAGTCCATTTTAATTCACAGAAAACCCAAAACTGGAGTTAATTGGCTGGAAATGCCGAGTGGGGTTGGAAATGTTGTAAATACCTGTTTTATTACACTTTCTTCTTATTGCTCTCTCAGAGATAAAGAGAGGCAGCCAGTTGATGAAGTCACCATTTTGACATAGAGAAAACGAGTGGAAAGTAGAATTTCCTGCTGGTTTTCAGGCGGTATCTTCTTTTTGATTGTCGAGCTATTTCACAGACAGTGTTTTTTTAATTTGCTCGCTGCTTGCAGAAAGGCCTGAGACAGAAGTTAGAATGCAGCTTGAAGGCAGCTATAGTTTGAATGAGCTGTTCCCTCAACTGCTACAATTTGAAATCCAAGCAGGTTGAAAAGCGTGGCTTCTGGGTCGTGTGACTAGACCCCTTCAAGCAGCTGTCCCACTTGATCTTCCTCCTCTCATTTACGAAGTGGAACACAGAAGTAAACACTTAACATGGCAGTTGACAATAACATCCAAGTGCACAAAGCACAATTTAAGTTAGTTCTCATATGTTCATGACATATTTCCCCTCGGAGAAAGAAATGAATTCTACTTCATCTTTTTTGTAATGGAGGTTTGCTTTGAAAAGGAAACAGAAGAAGGAAAGAGGTATTCATTTATTCCCTCATTAACTCTTATACGGTATGGACAACGGGTGTCTGATGCAACCTCAGTACCTGGCCAATTGCTGAGGGGTGAAACGCGGGCAGAGCATCAGCGATGACAGTGTTCGTTCCTGCAATGACAGTGATTTTTAGGTAAAAGAACTGCAGGAGCAAACTCCAGAGGAATAACTGGGCTTTGGTGGTCTGAAGTTCTCTAAGAATTTCAAAGGATTGCGGCCCATATCCAAGGGCCTCTCGGTATCCATGGTGAACATGGATCACAACATTTTATAAAGCTAACAGGAGACCCAAGATTTCATTTTCGAACATGGAGTACTTGTCTGGTGTCTGTTTATCCTTCTTGAGAAATGTGAAATTGGATTTTCGATCCCAGAGTCATCATCCAGGCTTAGGAATGCTCCCACTCCTAGATTGCTGGCATCAATGACCACGCTGAAAGGTTTTCTGAAAGAAGGGACAGCTAATATGGGATAATTTACTCGGATGCTTTTGAATTTTGTAAATGCCTTGGCATGCCTCTGTCCATTGCTTTGTCTTCAGTGCATCTGTTAGTGGGGGTAGCTAGGGTGCTAACGTTTGGGAAAAACATTCCTTAAAACCCCAAATCCAGAGGAATTGCCTGATATCTTACTTGTTAAAAGAACAAAGAACAAAGAAAATTACAGCACAGGAACAGGCCCTTCGGCCCTCCACGCCGACGCCGATCCAAATCCTCTATCGAAACCTGTCGCCTATTTTCTAAGGGTCTGTATCTATTTACTTCCTGCCCATTCATGTATCTGTCTAGATACATCTTAAAAGACGCTATCGTGCCCGCGTCTACCACCTCCGCTGGCAAAGCGTTCCATGCACCCACCACCATCTGCGTAAAGAAATTTCCACGCATATCCCCCCGAAACATTTCCCCTCTCACTTTGAACTCGTGACCCCTAGTAATTGAATCCCCCACTCTGGGAAAAAGCTTCTTGCTATCCACTCTGTCGATAACTCTCATGATTTTGTACACCTCAATCAGGTCCCCCCTCAACCTCCGTCTTTCTAATGAAAATAATCCTAATCTACTCAACTTCTTTTCAGAGCGAGCGCCCTCCATACCAGGCAACATCCTGGTGAATCTCCTCTGCACCCTCTCCAAAGCATCCGCATCCTTTTGGTAATGTGGCGACCAGAACTGCACGCAGTATTCCAAATGTGGAGAAACCAAAGTCCTATACAACTGTGACATGACCTGCCAACTCTTGTACACAATACCCCGTCCGATGAAGGAAAGCATGCCGTATGCCTTCTTAAGCACTCTATTGACCTGCGTTGCCACCTTCAGGGAACAATGGACCTGAACACCCAAATCTCTCTGCACATCAATTTTGCCCAGGACTTTTCCATTTACTGTATAGTTCACTCTTGAATTAGATCTTCCAAAATGCATCACCTCGCATTTGCCCTGATTGAACTCCATCTGCCATTTCTCTGCCCAACTCTCCAGTCTATATATATTCTGCTGTATTCTCTGACAGTCCCCTTCACTATCTGCTACTCCACCCATCTTAGTGTCGTCTGCAAACTTGCTAATCAGACCACCTATACTTTCCTCCAAATCATTTTTGTATATCACAAACAACAGTGGTCCCAGCACGGATCCCTGTGGAACACCACTGGTCACACGTCTCCATTTTGAGAAACTACCTTCCACTGCTACTCTCTGTCTCCTGTTGCCCAGCCAGTTCTTTATCCATCTTGCTAGTACATCTTGGACCCCATGCGCCTTCACTTTCTCCATCAGCCTACCATGGGGAACCTTATCAAACGCCTTACTGAAGTCCATGTGTACGACATCTATAGCCCTTCCCTCATCAATCAACTTTGTCACTTACTCAAAGAATTCTATTAAGTTGGTAAGACATGACCTTCCCAGCACAAAACCATGTTGCCTATCACTGAAAAGCCCATTTTCTTCCAGATGGGAATAGATCCTATCCCTCAGTATCTTCTCCAGCAGCTTCCCTAACACTGGCTCACCGGTCTATAATTACCTGGATTTTCCCTGCTACCCTTCTCAAACAAGGGGACAACATTAGCAATTCCCCAGTCCTCCGGGACCTCACCCGTGTTTAAGGATGTAGCAAAGATATCTGTTAAGGCCCCAACTATTTCCTCTCACGCTTCCCTCAGTAACCTGGGATGGATTCCATCCGGACCTGGGGACTTGTCCACCTTAATGCCTTTTAGAATACCCAACACTTCCTCCCTCCTTATGCTGACTTGACCTAGAGTAATCAAACATCTGTCCCTAACCTCAACATCCGTCATGTCCCTCTCCTCGGTGAATACCAATGCAAAGTACTCGTTTAGAATCTCACCCATTTTCTCTGACTCCACGCACAACTTTCCTCCTTTGTCCTTGAGTGGGCCAATCCTTTCTCTCGTCACCCTCTTGCTCCTTATATATGAATAAAAGGCTTTGGGATTTTCCTGAACCCTGTTTGCTAAAGATATTTCATGACCCCTTTTAGCCCTCTTAGTTCCACGTTTCAGATTGTGCCTACAATCCCGATATTCTTTCAAAGCTTCGTCTTTCTTCAGCCGCCGAGACCTTATGTATGCTTCCTTTCTTCCTCTCAGCTAGTCTCACAATTTTCCCTGTCATCCATGGTTCCCTAATCTTGCCATTTCTACCCCTCATTTTCACAGGAACATGTCTCTCCTGCACGCTAATCAACCTCTCTTTAAAAGCCTCCCACATATCAAATGTGGATTTCCCTTCAAACAGCTGCTCCCAATCTACATTCCCCAGCTCCTGCCGAATTTTGGTATAGTTGGCCTTCCCCCAATTTCGCACTCTTCCTTTAGGACCACTCTCGTCTTTGTCCATGGGTATTCTAAAACTTACGGAATTGTGATCACTCTTCCCAAAGTCGTCCCCTACTGAATCGTCAACCATCTGGCCCGGCTCATTTCCCAACACCAGGTCCAGTATGGCCCCTTCCCGAGTTGGACTATTTACATACTGCTCTAGAAAACCCTCCTCGATGCTCCTTACAAATTCTGCTCCATCTAGACCTCTAAAATTAAGTAAATCCCAGTCAATGTTGGGAAAATTAAAATCTCCTATCACCACCACCCTGTTGCTCCTACAGCTTTCCATAATCTGTTTACATATTTGTACTTCTACCTCACGCTCGCTGTTGGGAGGCCTGTAGTACAGCCCCAACATTGTTACCGCACCTTCCTATTTCTGAGTTCTACCCATATTGCCTCACAGCTCGAGTCCTCCATAGTGCCCTCCTTCAGCACAGCTGTGATATCCTCTTTGACCAGTAATGCAACTCCTCCACCCCTTTTACCTCCCTCTCTATCCCGCCTGAAGCATCGGTATCCTGGGATATTTAGCTGCCAATCATGCCCTTCCCTTAACCAAGTCTCAGTAATAGCCATAGCATCATACTCCCAGGTACTAATCCAAGCCCTAAGTTCATCTGCCTTACCTACTACACTTCTTGCATTAAAACAAATACACCTCAGACCAACAGTCCCTTTGCTTTCATCATCCTCTCCCTGCCTACTCTTTCCCTTAGTCACGCTGACTTCATTATCTAGTTCCTTACAGGCTTTAGTTACTACATCCTTCCTCTCTACTGACCTCCTTTGTTTCCCATCCCCCTGCCACATTAGTTTAAATCCTCCCCAACAGCGTTAGCAAAAGCACCCCCAAGGACATTGGTTGCAGTCCGGCCCTGGTGTAGACAGTCCAATTTGTAATCGGCCCACCTCCCCCAGAACCGGTCCCAATGTCCCAAAAATCTGAACCCCTCCCTCCTGCACCATCTCTCAAGCCACGCATTCATCCTGACTATTCTTTCATTTCTACTCTGACTATCACGTGGCACTGGTAGCAATCCTGAGATTACTACCTCTGAGGTCCTGCTTTTTAACTTGGCTCCTAACTCCCTAAATTCTGCTTGTAGGACCTCATCCCGTTTTGTACCTATATCATTGGTGCCTATGTGCACAACGACAACTGGCTGTTCACCCTCCCCCTTCAGAATGTTCTGCAGCCGAACTGAGACATCCCTGACCCGTGCACCTGGGAGGCAACATACCATTCGGGAGTTTCGTTTTCAACCACAGAACCGCCTATCTACTCCCCTTACAATCGAATCGCCTATGACTGTAGCCCTTCCACTATTTTTGCCGCCCTTCTGAACAGCAGAGCCAGCCACGGTGCCATGAACCTGGCTACTGCTGCCTTCGCCTGGTGAGCCATCTCCCTCAACAGTATCCAAAACGGTATACCTGTTTTGGAGGGAGATGACCGCAGGGGACACCTGCGCTGCCTTCCTGCTCTTTCTCTGCCTTTTGGTCACCCATTCCCTTTCTCCCTCAGCAATCCTAATCTGCGGTGTGACCAATTCGCTGAACGTGCTATCCACGACCTCCTCAGCATTGCGGATGCTCCAAAGTGAGTCCATCCGCAGCTCGAAAGCCGTCATGCAGTCTAACAAGAGCTGCAGCTGGACACACTTCCTGCACGTGAAGGAGTCAGGGACATCAGCCATGTCCCTGAGCTCCCACATTGAGCAAGAGGAGCATGTCACGTGTCTGAGATCTCCTGCCATTTTTAATCTTAAGCTTAAACTTAGTTAAATGAAAAAGGAACGAAAAGTTTACAAATCACACGGTTAAAAAAAAGAGAAATAGAAAAAGCCTTACCTTAGCTACACACCACCGAGTCCTTTTTTTTGGTTAGAGGAGGAGGGCGGGTGGGAGACACTACAGGTGTAGTGTCTCGGGTTCAGAAACGGCCCAAATATATAGGATTTTACTTCCCCAGCAGCCCCCTGGTCTCCACCGAAAACAAAAAGAAATTAAGTTTACTTTAGACTGACCTTCCCAGCTGCTCACTCTCTCGCACTCTCTGCTCCCGAAAAAGCTGCTGCAATGAAAGGCAAGTTATTTTTAACGGCCCTAATATATAGGGTTTTACTTACCCAGCAGCCCCCTGCTCTCCGCCGAAAACAAAAAGAAATTAAGTTTACTTTAAACTGACCTTCCCAGCAGCTCACTCGCTCGCACTCTCTGCTCCCGAAAAAGCTGCTGCAATGTTCTTGGGAGTAGGCAATTCTACCAGGGCACGTACTTAGCTTAGCGGGGTAGCACAGTTCCCTGTCCCACTATATGACCCAGGTAAGTCACTCTGGTCTTAGCAAACACACTTTTTTCCAAGTTCAGCACCCAGTTTGCCTTTTCAGGGACTGGAACACAGCCTCGAGATGGTTTCAATGCTCACCCCAGGTCTCACTGTAAAAGATCAAGTTGTCCAGGTACACAGCACAATTGCTAAATCCAGCGACTACTTGGTTTGCCAACCTCTGAAATGTAACAGGGCAATTTAAGAACAAAGGGCTTTACCTTACACTGTAAGGGATGAAAAAGTCTGAGATCTCTGTCACTCTGGGTCGTCTTTCAAGAATTGTGCATTTGCCAGTTTGGTAGCCGGGGGTTTAACTGGGGTCTCCTCCTCCTCGATGAATCCTCCCAGCTGCCTTCAGATAGTTTCATCCTCTGGTAAGCAACCACTGGTTGACTGGGCTTGGTTTTGGGTAGCAGTCTCAGACTGTCTGCCAATATTCGGTTCAAGGGTTCGCCAAATCTCGGAATGGGTTTGAGGATGGCCGGTTTAATTGTGGCCTGGGTTTTGTCTGTCACCTGGCAAGCATACCAGGCTTTGCAATATTCGACAACATCGGACCTCAGGAAATAGTTTGCGTATTTTACCTATTGTTTTCCGAGTACCCACATGTCCAGCGTTCGGAATGACATGGGATATCCTTAAAATCTCTTGCCTGTATTTTGCAGCTGGTGGAGCACTGTCCACCACTCCTCCGCATGTGTCTGGGAGGTCTCCACTTCTGCATTACAACCCCGTATGGCACAGCATAACTCTCAGGGATCAGGGTGTTCTCTGACTCAGAACAAGCAGACTGTGCTGTATTTCATGATCTGCCAGCTGAGCATTAATTAGGGAGGCTCGACTGAGCACGTCTTCTCCTTCAGACAGGTCATTGAAGAAAGCTTCGGCTAATCAAGCCTCCGGTACATCCAACTGCGGTATTGATTCCCTTTCAAATAATTTAGCCAGTCTGGCTTGGGACCGAGTCACTACTCAATCAGGAAAGATTCTCGATAGTTCTTCTTGTAGTTGTTCGATTTCCCTGGTTTCGCTGGGCTAGTCTAAGATTATAGCAGTTGCTATTATCTTGCTGCCAGCCACGGCATTCCCCAGTAGGATGTCTAGCGCTGCTACCAGTAACTCTGGGACAATTCCTACAGCTATGAGTCCTGAGACGAGGTCGAACTCTCGGTGGAGTCAATGGAGGTAAACAGACAGGTAATCTCCTCCCACTCCGCTGATCAGAGCCTTGGCTTTCGTGGAAGTTTCAGGAGGAAGGCTTAGGCTATTCTCTAACATGAAGGACTGAGTCGTCCCTGTATCCCTGAGCAGTACAATGGACTTGTTCATCTCCTGGGAATGGTAGGGGGCCACGGTTCCTTCCAGGAAAAAAAAACTCCGGTAGCTCTCGGGGAATTTATAAGTCCAGCAAGACATTGGATAATACCCTCAGAGGGTCTAGGCTCTACCATGAGGGCATTTATCGGTCCCTCTACTCTCTTCACTGGCGTATCCTCTTTAAGATCGCCCTTGCAGAGATCTATAAGACCCACTAGCCTTCCTTTTAGCCTCCAGCATTCGAGCCCGATGCGACCCATCATGTTGCAGTGCGAACACACAGGTCTCCTGTGTTTCACTTTGTCGGTGTTGGGTGGAATCTTGGCACTCTCATTTGTACTACCCTTTCTGGGTGTAACTCCCTTAGAACCATAGAAAATTAACGGCACAGACGGAGGCCAGTCAGTCCATCGTGTCTGCGCCGGCTGAAAAAACTGCCCGTCCAATCTAATCCCACCTTCCAGCACGTGGTCCATTGCTTTTCTGGTTACAGCACTTCATGTGCATGTCCAGCTACATTTTAAAAGACTTGAGGGTATCTGTCTCCATCACCGTTCCTAGCAGTGAATTTTAGACACTCGCCACCCTCTAGGTGAAAGACATTTTCCTCACGTCCTCTCTAATCCTTCTACCAAACACTGTAAATCAGTGCCCCCTGGTAATTGACTTCTCTGTTATAGGAAACAGGTTCTTCCTGTCCACTCTATCTAGGCCCCTCATTATTTGGTACACATTAATTCTGTCACCTCTCAGCCTCCTCTGTTCTAACGAAAACAACTCTTAGCCAATCCAATCTGTCCTCATGGCTGCAACTTTCGAGACCTGGCGATAGTCTTGTTAATCTCCCCTGCACTCTCTCCAGAGCAATTATGTACTTCCTCTAATTCTGTGGCCAGAACTGTATGAAACACTCCAGCTGTGGCCCAACAGGCGTTTTATACAGTTCCAGCATTACATCTCTGCTTTTGTCTTCTATACCTCTGCCAATAAGGAAAATAATTCCATATGCCTTCCTCACCACTCTATTTACCTGTCGTGCCACCTTTAGGGACCTGTGTACATGCACTCCACGGTATCCCACTTCTTCTACCCCTCTGAATATCTTCCCGTTTAGTGTGTATTCCCTCGCTTTATTTGCCCTCCCCGAATGCATTATCTCACACTTCTCTGGATTGAATTCCTTTTGCCACTTTTCCGCCCACTCAATCAAACTACGGATATCATTCTGGGGTCAACGGCTATTCGCTTCACTATCAATGGCCATTGTTTGCGGCATCAGCAAATTTAGCAAGCATGCATCTCATATTTAATTCCAAATCATTAATATATACCACAAACAGCAAGGGGGCCAACACTGAGCCCTGAGAAACGCAAAAACATCCATCAACTACTACCCTTAGCCAATTCTTGATCCAACCTGCCACATTCCCCTGTATCCCATGGGCTTTCATTTTACTAACCAGTCTGCCATGCGGGATCTTGTCAAATGCCATACTAAAATCCATGTAGACTGCATCCACTACACTACCCTCATCAATCCTCCTTGTTACATTCTCAATAAACTCAATTGAGTTAGTAAGACATAACCATCCCTTAACAATTCCGAGCTGACTAGCCCTTATCAATTCATGTATTTTTAGTGGCAGTTTATCCCGTCTCTCAGAATTGATTGCAACAAGTTACCCACTGCTGAGGTAAGAGTGACCAGCCTATAATTATTTTGCCTATCTATCGCACTCTTTTCAAACAATGGTAAAACGTTCACAGGCCTTCAATCGTCTGGTACCTCGCTTGTACCTGGTAAGGATTTCAAGATGACCCTCATTGAGTCCGTCATTTCCTTCCTGACTTCCTTTAACAACTTGTGATGCAATCCATCCTCCGTGGCAAATTGTATACTTTCAAGGATGTCAGACCCTGTCGTTATTCCTCTCTCATTATGATTATTGTATCTAATATTTCACACTCCTCCTCTTTAACTACAATGTCTGCATCAACCATCTCATTTGTGAAGACCGAGGCCAGAAACAATGAATTGAGAACCCTGCCCACATATTCTGCATCCACGCATAAGCTCCCTTTTGCATATCTGATAGGTCCTACCCTTTCCTTATTTATCCTCTTGCTCTTAATGTACTGAGATAACATCTTTGGGTTTGCCTTGATTATATCTGCCAATAATTGTTCATGTCCTCTCTTTGTTTTTCTAATTTTCTTTTGTACTTCAACGCTACACTTTCTATATTAAGTTTTGTTTTGTGATGGTCACAATCTTTCTTTTTCTGCTTTAACTTACCCTGTACTTTTCTAGATAACCAGGGGCTCTAGGTTTGGCAGTACCACCCTTTATGTTTGTGAGGATATGCTAACACTGTTCCTGTAGAATGCCTTCTATTACTTTGCCACTGATTTTCCTTCAAGTAGCTGTACCTAGTCCAATTTCCCCAAGTCACCTCTCAGTTTTTAACAATTACCTTCCCCCAATTTAGAATCTTATTCCTGTTTTATCTGTGTCTTTTTCCAATATGCTAAAAATAACTGCTTTATGGTATGTATCTTCAAAATGGACACCCACTGTTACTTCCTTCAGTTGCTCAGCTACATTACTGAAAATCTCGTTGGGATTGTTACGAGCAAACTAAAAAAAGTTCTCTTGAACACAATTCAAGAAATTTGTCCCTTCTGTGCCCTTCACACTGTTTGTATCAAGTTGATATTGGGGTAATCGAAATCACCAACTATTATTGCCCGATAGTTTTTGCAGTCAGAAATTTGCCGACATATTTGTTCTTCTACCTCCCTCTCACTATTTGGGGAGCTATAGTGCACCCCTAGTAGTGTGAATGCCCCTTTTTCTATTTATGAGCTCCACCCATACAGCCTCATTTGATAATTCTTTTAGCATATCATCCCTCCTCTAAGCTGTTCTTGATTGCTTAACTTAATGCTACATCCACTCCTTTTTATCTCCCTCTCTATCCCGCCGAAAAACTCTATATCCAGGGATGTTGAGCTGCCATTCTTGCCCCTCCTTAAGCGAGGTTTCTGTTGTAGCAACGATATCGTGCTGTCATATGTTTATCTGTGCCCTCAGTTCATCGGTTTTATATACTATACTCCTTGCATTTAAATAAATACCTTATTACACTGCCAAATACCTGTGTTGCACATTTCTTAGACCTTTGCTTCTCCTGTCTTTCAGAGTCACTCGCTAATTTTCTGCCTCCTGATCCCTGCCCAGAAACGGTCCTATCTAACACTGCCCTCAGGTTCCCATCCCCTCCAATCTGGTCTAAACCATCCCCAACAGGACTAGCAAACTTTCCTGCAAGGATATTTGCCCCAGTGCTGTTCAGGAGCAGACCGTCTCGCTTGTACAGGTCCCAACCTCCCCAAAACAGGTCCCAAACCCCCAGAAATCTGAAGCCCTCCCTCCTGCAGCAGCATATCTCCAGCCACATATGTAACCACAGTGCGGGGGAATCCTCAGTTGACGAAAAAGGAAAACATATCAGAAGCACTTTTGTGGAAGGTTGCATCATAAGAGCAGATGTGTCGGAGAAGGAGAAACTGTAAGAATGGAATGGAGTCCTTCTTGGAGGTAGGGCATGAAAGAAAGGGTGGCTAGGCCTTATACCATTCTCTCTATTCAGCTTCAATGAGTCTGGAAAATGCTTAGTTCCCTGATGCAAAGCAAAGGACAAAGAAATGGAGACTTATGATCCCATGTATTTTGATTTACTCATTTTTTTTTTAGCTTAATTTTTAGCCTGATAAATATTAGTTATTCCAATTCCAGTTATGCAATGCAAATTGACTTAATACATGTTCAGACGAAATATAAACAAGTAAGGCAATAACAGGACTCTTCTGATAGTAAATGTAAGAACGTTTAGAAAATGAAAGATATATAATTTACAAACTTAGGATAGTGATATTTTGCAGCTTCAGCTGGTGACATGGTTTGTTGAATTATAGGTCGTGTTCAAGCTCTCGGGTCTCTGGTCTCGATGTCGAACCCGCTTACAGGAAGAAAACGTGTTTCATACTCCGGAGACTTCAGAATCTATCTAACAAAGAAACCTTACAGCACCTTTGTTGCTGTCCCTTCGATAACTATCATGCATGTCACAGTTAGGTATTGTTGACATAATGATTGGTGCTCGCTGTTATTTGGTAAATGTGGTTGGTTCTTAATTGTATCTTCCAGTTGATAATAACATTTTTAAAAAGGCAGCAATATGTCATCCATGCAGAACAATGTTTTCTTAACCATACCAGTTTTAATTTGATGCTGAGCAACACGGTATTCATTAGACAGATTGTTACAAATCGGTGGTGTACAGTAAACTATCAGAGCTCAGCAGGCTTCCAATTTCTTCTAAATTTGAATTTTACCTAAACTTGTTGTTATTCACTAATACTTTAAATGCATACACAAACTTTCTAATATATTTATCAATTACAACAATGCACACATTGTAACTTAATCAGAATTCATTACTGTTACAATCATCTGCTTCATGACTGGCTCGTACTTTATATATAATCAATGCATGCAGCTGATATAGAATACAAAACACAGAGTACGATCTGGCTGAAAAGACAAATGTTAATCATAAAATGACTTCCTTGACCTTATTAGTTATTATAGCGAATACAGTATCAGGATGGTAAAGTTGAACTGTAAGTTAACTCTCCGGAGCTGCCTACAGACATCCCTCCAGGTAAGGAATTTTCACGGTTTCCCCAAACCAGACGGACCTCGGAGAAGGCGAATCCGGAGCCGGACTGACTCTCTCTCTGCCGGCGAGCTGAGTTTCAAAAGAGAAAATAAAAACTCCGAGCAACATCACAGGAGATCTGTAAGCTGATTGGCTGGTAAGTAACAGCTGTTATTGCCGATAAATGGCATAAACAATACAAAAACAAAGTTGTTGAAATAACTCAAATAGCTATATTGTAAGTGAGAAGGTCAGTACGACTCAGGTTTTTGTATTAGTGCTGTTTATTAATAATTACTAATTAGAATAGTGCTGTTTGGGCAGTGTGAGGCTGTGAGTTGTGTGTGAGGGATTACACTGACTGGGGAAGGAGTTGCTCTTTGCTCTGTTTCTTTTCTGTTCTGTTCTGCTTTTTCAGGCTCCACAGTACAGGGGAAGAAGCGGATTGGCAAATAACTGGTAAATTAATCCACTTATTAGAGGAGCAATAATTAATTTATAAAGTTAAGTCTTTGCAAGGCAGCAAGGCCAAGTGGAACGTGCCTCCTATGGAATGTGGGAAGTCGCGGACAAACAATATGTCCTTCATGACCTCATCTCCTGGAAGTGTCACCAGCTGCAGAATCTTGAGCTCCGGGTTTCAGAACTTGAACGGCGGCATAAGTCACTGTGACACATCTGCGAGGCAGAGAACAATCTGGATAGCACCTTTCAGGAGGCAGTTACCACGGAGCAGAAGAGAGCACAGGCAGAAAACGACTGGGTGGTTGTCAGAGAGACAAGAAGGTCAAGGCAGGTTGTGCAGCAGACCCCGAAGAACATCTCACTTTCTAACTGGTATTCAATTCTGAGTACCGATGAGACAGAGGGTTCCTCTGGCCAGTGCAGTGAGAATCATGTCCAGAGCAACATGTGTGGCTCACCTGTGCAGGGAGGGCGGAGAAAGGACAAGAGAACAATAGTGATAGGGGATTCTATTGTTAGGGAAACAGGGAGGCGTTTCTGTGGTTGCAGACGTGATTTGAGATGGTATGTTGCCTCCCTGGTGCAAGCGTCACAGAAATCACTGAGCAGCTAAAGGGCATTCTGGAGGGCGAGGGTGCACAACCAGTAGTCGTGGTTGTAGAGTCACAGAGTCCTACAGCATAGAAACAGGCCCTTCGGCCCATCGTGTCTATCGATGCTAATCCCACCTGCCTGCATTTATTCCATATCCCTCTATGTCTTGCTCATTCGAGTACCTGTCCAGATGCCTCTTAAATGTTGCTACTGTTCCTGCCTCCACCACCTCCTCAGGCAGCTCATTCCAGATACCCACTATTCTTTGTGTGAAACATTTACCTTTTTTGATCCCTTTAAACCTCCTCCCTCCCACCTTAAATATATACCCTCTAGTTTTAGTCACCCCTACCATGGGAGCAGACTATGGCTATCTAGCCTATCTATGCCTTTCATAATTTTATATACCTCTATCATGTCCCCTCTCAGCCTCCTTCGCTGCAGGGAAAACAGACCCAGCCGATCCAATCCCTCTTTTTAAGTCAAGCCCTCCAAACCAGACAACATCCCTGTGAATCTTTCCTGCACTCTCTCTAGCTCAATCACCTCTTTTCTGTAGTGCTGCGACCAGAACTGCACACAGTACTCCAAGTACAGCCTAACCAACATTATATACAACTGTAACATGACGTCCCAACTCTTGCACTCCATGCCTCAGCTGATGAAGGCAAGCATGCCATACACGTTCTTCACCACCCTGTCTACCTGTGTTGCCACTTTCAGAGAACTATGCACTTGCACCCCAAGGTCTCTCTGCTCAACAATACTCCCCAGCGCCCTGCCATTCACTGTATATGTCCTGCCCTGGTTTAACGACCCAAAATGCAACACTTGGCTGCGTTGAATTGCATTTGACACTCCCTTGACCACTTTCCCAGTTGACATATATTCTGTTGCAACCTTAGACAACCTTCTTCACTGTTCACTCTCCCATCAATTTTGGTGTCATCTGCAATCTCACTAATCATGCCCCTTACGTTCACATCCCAGTCAAAAATCAACGTGACAAACAACAGAGAGGTCAGCACCGATCCCTGCGGCACACCACTGGTCACCGGCCTCCAATCTGGAAGGCAACCTTCCAATACCGCCCTCTGCCTCCTATCACCAAGCCAATTTTGTATCCAATTTGCTAGCTCACCCTGGATCCCATGTGTCCGAACTTTCTGGACCAGCCGACCAGGTGGGACCTTGTCAAAGGCCTTGCTAAAGTCCATGTAGACAACGTCCATCGCCCTGCCCTCGTCAATCCTCTTGGTCACCTCCTCGAAATACTCAGTCAAATTCGTGAGACTTGATTTCCCACACACAAAGCCATGCTGACTATCCCTAATCAGACCATACCTTTCCAGGTGCATATAAATCCTGTCTCTCAGAATCCCTTCCAATAACTTTCCCACCATTGATGTAAGGCTCACTGGCCTGTAGTTCCTTGGATTATCCCTGCTGCCCTTCTTAAAGAAAGGCACAACATTAGCTATCCTCCAGTCTTCCAGTACCTCACCCGTGGCTAACGATGTTACATAAAATCTCTGCCAGGGACCCTGCACTCTCCACCCTTGCTTCCCATGGCATCCTAGGGTACACCTGGTCAGGCCCTGGAGATTTATCCACCTTAATGTGCTTCAAAACCTCCAACACCTCCTCCATCGTAATGTTGATATGCTCCAGGATATTGTTGTTCCCTCACTTGAACTCATTAGCTTGCATGACCTTCTCCACGGTAAATACGGACGAGAAATATTCATTTAAGACCACGCCCATTTCCCGTGGCTCCACACACAGATTACCACATTGATCCTTAAGGGGGCCTCCTGTCTCCCTAGCTACCTTTTTACTCTCAATATACTAATAGAATCTTTCAGGATTCTCCTTTATCTTATCTGCCTGGGAAATCTCATGACCCCTTTTCGCCCTCTTAATTTCCTTCTTAAGAGTACTGCTACCTCCCCTAGACTCCTCGAGGGCCTCACTCGATCCCAGCTTGCTATACCTGACATATGCCTCCTTCTTTGTCCTGACCAGACCCTCAATATCCCTCACCAGGCAAGGTTCCCTGAACATGCCAGCCTTGCCCTTCCATCTAACAGGAATATGCCAGCCCTGAACTCTTCCGATCTCACTTTTAAAAGCCTCCCACTTGCCAGACGTCCCTTTACCTGAAAACAGCCTCTCCAATTCAACTTTGAGAGTTTATGTCTGAGGCAATCGAAATTAACCATCCCTCAATTTAGGACTTCAACCTGAGGACCAGTCTTATCCTTTTCCATGACTATCTTGAAGCTAATAGAGTTATGGTCACTGGTCCCAAAGTGCTCCCCACTGACACATGAAACAACAGCTCATCCTCATTTCCTAAGAGGAGGTCGAATGTAGCCCCTTCTCTAGCAGGGCCTTCCAGATACTGCTTCAGAAAGCTATCCTGGACACACGTAACAAATTCTTCCCCATCTGATCCCTTAGCAGTAAGGCAGTCCAAATCAATATCAGGGAAGTTAAAATCGCTTACTATTACAACCCTATAATTCCTACACCTATCTGTGATTTCCCTACATATATACTCCTCCACGTCTCTCTGACTATTAGGGGGCCTATAGTATAATCCCATCAAAGTGATCACCCCTTTCTTATTTCTAAGTTCTACCCATAGGGCCTCGCTGGACATTTCCAGCGGGATATCCTCTCTAAGTACTGCCGTGATGTCCTCCCTGATCAACAGTGCAACTCCCCATCCTCTCTTACCTCCACTTCTGTCACGCCGGAAGGATCAGTACCTTGGAACATTGAGCTTCCATTCCTGCCCATTCCTCAACCAGCGTTTCCGTAATAGCTATAATATCACAATCCCTTGTACCTTTATAATCATTGTCAGAATATCGCCATCAGTTGTTTCCATTCGAATTTCTGCAGCAGTGCCTCTGTTTATCGCGAATGGTCAATTTTTCACTTACATTCTGCCCTCCAGTGACACCATCCAAAAACATAATGTCAGTTTCTCTATTGGTGCTGAAGACACCATACTCGACCTCACCCTTACGTCTCTCATTCCTCAGCTCTCTCTAGATAGTCGCACGGCATGTCAGAAATCTGGTACTGGGTGAACAGCCATATCGTTCAACTAAATATTGGAAAGATTGAAGCCATTTACTTTGTTCCTTGCCATAAACTTCACTCTGTAGCCAGCATTCCTTTTCCTGGAAAGTGTCTCAGACTGAAACAGAACTTTCGTAACCTTGGTCATATAGTTGACCTCGAGATAAGCTTGCAACCAAAAGCCTGCGCCATCATAATGACACATTCCTCTGACCCGGTTTCACCTCAAATGCTGCTGAAAACTCATCCACGTCTTTGCCATCTCCAGGTTTGAATGTTTAAGCACACTGCTGGCCGAACTCACACACCGTGCCATCGTATTTTTTAAATTCTATTTATATGGAGATATCATACTCACTGTGTCAGCTGCCAGAACCAGCTGCTGCCCACCTTCACTAAAGCTCATGAATGGTAACTCGGGATGAAACCTGTTTCCAGGTGACATTACAAAGGGATCCTCTTCCTTAATAGTAGCCAATCAAACATTATCCAACATAAGTTGCGCACATTTCCAGGAAAATAGGATCACATGATCAGGCTCTGCTCCAGGTCAGTCTCAGTATCCCTGTCTCCAACCCCAGTTTTTGTCTACTCACGGCCAAATCAGCAGCACAGCCTACACAATGCTCCAGCTCAAATCCTGACCAGGAATAAGATCGCAATCCCTGCCCTGCACCGTTCCACCAAGTTCCCCTTGTCCTCATTGCGCCAGTGAAATAATTTGAAAAATCGTAGACGACCCTATCACTCCTGTTGTAGATGACACCCTGTCAATCACCACAATTTCTTAAGCAATAAAGCGTTGTGAACGTTCTCCACTCCTCCCTTGCCATCTGTTGTCGAACATTATTTGTTACACACCACTGTTTCTGCTGCACCTCAGCAGGTTTTTTCCAATAAACTGCATCCAGGGTATCGGAAATTCCAGCACGACATCATTTCAACTCCCTTCCTGTCTTCAAAACCCGTCTGGAAGTCCATATCTCTCATTAGCTGCGCATCAGCCTCGCACTCTCTAGACTTTTCCACGTGTGATTGATGTCATGCTGTTTTTACCTGCTCTATTATGTGTTCGTAGATGTCTCTTTGGATGTGCGTAGACCTTTCTTACTCTAAGTTGTCATGGTTGTGGTCGGCGGCCATTTCACTGCGGGACTCCGGTTTCTTGCCACTCCACACTTTGGGTCTGGGTTCATCTTCTTCTTTCCTCATTGCAGTGGAAGGTATGTTGGCAAAGTGCATACCCAAAGGAAGAGAGGAACCTTCACAAGAAGAGTAATATCGGTCAGCTGTCCTATAACTGATCGAGGCTGCTTAGATTGGAGAACCTGTGCCAGGAATACAATGGGATTTGTGTCTTATATTTTTTGTTTAATATGTTTTAGCATTAATAGTATTTGGCGCAATCACTTTAATATTATTGCCATTCCCAGTAGAACCATAAAAAATCATATCTTTTAACATGGATTTCAATGTGTGCATCATTTTGTAACTGACTGTTCATTTAAAATGAACCATGCCAGCAGCAAACGATGGTCATCGAAGGTCATCTGACCTGATCAGTGAATTCCAGAAAGCCATACTGTCTCGCAAGGACAGACGGATATCTTCCAAACTAAGAAGTAAAAACGTCCCGTATTCTGAGGCAATCGAACAGGTGATGCTGTACCAAATGTGTCTTTCTGAAACAAAGACCGGGATCAAGCAATAAACCAGGTAATGAATAATCACCCTAATTCTAGCACCATATTTAGGCAAATGAAATGTGATAACACGGTTAGGTAACCATGTTGGTCTTTTATTATTCTTTAAGTGCTGTCTGAAGAAATACACAACAGCAGCAGCCGAAAGGGCAGCAACATCGATGCCTTAATAATTGGAGACTGTAACATGGTAAGGTCTCCAAGCCTGTTCCATTTCGAATCCAGCAATGCTGCAAACTGAGCTCCTGATAACGAAACTGCACGCACCCATGTTTGTGACCTGCAGCAATTCCATCCCTTCAAGAGACTCATGAAAGCCACTTTGGCACGTGACTCCGGATATTTACCTTCACGAGTGAAGATACCTTTTTCATAAGGTCCGCAATGTGTCTTTTCGAGAACCAGTCAATCCTGTGAAGTGTGAGCTATTCTTTTGCGTATAAGCTTTAAAGGTGCAATATTCTTTTCAACTGTACTTTCCTTAAGTGTTTTTTGTATATGTCACTGTGTGAGTGAGTGCCGTAGCATCAGATTTCGGGGTGGGTGTTGAATGAACAGTCCAGGCAGTGTGCATTTATGCAATGTAGGACATCTGAAGAGCAGTTCTGGTCTTCAAAGAGGAGCTGAAATGCTCACATGTAGCTTGTTATACAGTTATAGAGTTAAACAGCACAGTAACAGGCCCTTCAGCAAATCGTGTCTTTGCCAGCCGTCAAGCACCGATATATTCTAATCCTATTTTCCAGCACTTGCCCGCAGCCTGATATGCTATGGTGTTTCAAGTGCTCATATAAATACTTCTTAAATGTTGTGAGGATTCCTCTCTCTACTACCCTTTCAGGCAGTGTGTTCTAGATTCCAACCACCTCTGGTTGAAAACAAAAATCCTCAAATCCCCTTCAAAACTCCTGCTCCTTACCTTAAATCTATTTGATCCCTCCACTAAGGGAAAAAGTTACTTCTTATTTATCCTATCAATGTCCCTCATAATTTTGTATACCTCACTCAGGACCCACCTCAGTCTTCTCTGCTCCACTGAAAACAACGCCAGCCTATCCAGTCTCTCTTCAGAGCTGATATGCTCCAGCCAAGGCAACATTCTGGTAAATCTCATCTGCACCCTCTCCAGTGCAATTACAACCTTACTGACTCGGAGGGCGGAGTTTCAGAGCGGAGAGTACAAAGAGTAAGTTACCTTGGGTGAAAACAACCTGAAAAAGTGACGTCACAGGATAGCTGCGACCTGATTGGCTGGTAGGGAACCTGTACCGAATTTGAAAATAAAACTGATAAAAATTGATTAAAACACTAATTAACTAATTAATAAGTAGAGTAACTAAACCAGAGGGAGGAGATTACTGTATTTAGTGAGCATTTAATATTTACTGCAGAAATCTAGCACTGGGGAGCACATAGTGAAGTGCATCATAATTGAGTAAGGATTTAAAAAGTATTTATTTATTTTATATCAATTAACTAATTAGTGATAGAAATCTCAGTTAGAGGGTGAAGTGCTACACCTGTGATGTGGGAAATCCGTGACGCTTCCAGCATTCCGGGCGACTGCATCTGCAGGAAATGCACCCAGTTGCAGCTCCTCACAGACCGCATGGATTGGTTGGGGCATGCAGGTGGCGGAAAGCGTCATAGACAGGAGTTTTAGAGAAGTGGTTACACCCAAGGTGCAGGCAGACAGATGGGTGACCGCGAGAAGAGGCAGGCAGTCAGTGCAGGAATCCCCTGTGGCTATCCCACTCTCTAACAAGTATACCGTTTTGGATACTGTTGGGGTGATGGCCGATCAGGGGAAAACAGCAGCAGCCAGAGCAGTGGCACCACGGCTGGCACTGTTGTTCAGCAGGGAGGGACAAAGCGCAGAAGAGCAATAGTTATAGGGGATTCTATAGTCAGGCGTACAGATAGGCGCTTCTGTTGACATGAAAGAGACTCCAGGAAGGTATGTTGCCTCCCTGGTGCCAGGGTCAAGGATGTCTCTGAACGGACAGAGGGAATTCTGAAGGGGAGGGTGAACAGCCAGAGGTTGTGGTACAGATCGGTGCCAATGACATAGGCAGGAAGAGTGATGAGGTCCTGCAGGGGGAGTTTAGGGAGTTAGGTAGCAAGGTAAAAAACAGGACCTCCAGGGTTGTAATCTCTGGATTACTCCCTGTGCCACGTGCCAGTGAGGCGAGAAATAGGAAGATAGTGCAGCTAAACACGTGGCTGAGCAGCTGGTGCAGAAGGGAGGTTTTCAGATATCTGGACCATTGGGCTCTCTTCAGGGACAGATGGGACATGAACAAGAAGGACGGGTTGCATCTAAACTGGAAGGGCACTAACATCCTGGCTGTAAGGTTTGCTAGCGTCATTAGGGAGGGTTTAAACTAGTGTGGCAGGGGGATGGGAACCAGAGCAGTAGGACAGCTAGTGAAGTAAATGAGGAGGACATAGTAAATAAGGCCAGTAGGACTAAGAGGAAGAGCAGGCAGGGAGATGTTGCTGAGCACAGCGGGACTGGTGGTCTGAAGTGCATTTGTTTCAATGCGAGAAGTATAACAGGGAAGGCAGATGAAGTTAAAGCTTGGATTAGTGCTTGGAAATATGATGTTGTTGCTATTACAGAGACTTGGTTGAGGGAAGGGCAGGAGTGGCAGCTAAATGTTCCAGGCTTTGTAAGCTTCAGGCGGGATAGAGGGGGATGTAAAAGGGGTGGGGGAGTTGTATTACTGATTAAGGAGAATATCACAGCTGTACTGCGGGAGGACACCTCAGAGAGTTCGTGCAGTGAGGCAATATGGGTGGAACTCAGGAATAGGAAGGGTGCAGTCACGATGTTGGGGATTTACTACAGGCCTCCCAACAGCCAGCGGGAGGTAGAGGAGCAGATATGTAGACAGATTTTGGAAAGATGTAAAGGTAACAGGGTTGTAGTGGTGGTTGATTTTAACTTCCCCAATATTAACTGGGACTCACTTAGTGCTGGGGGCTTGGATGGGGCAGAATTTGTGAGGCGCATCCAGGAGGGCTTCTTGAAACAGTATGTAGGGAGTCCAACTATGGATGGGACCATTCTGGACCTGGTATTGGGGAATGAGCCCGGCCAGGTGGTCGAAGTTTCTGTGGGGGAGCATTTCGGGAGCAGTGACCACAATTCCATAAGTTTTAAGGTACTTGTGGATAAGGATAAGAGTAGTCCTCGGGTGAAGGTGCTAAATTGGGGGAAGGCTAATTCTAACAATATTAGGCAGGAACTGAAGAATTTAGATTGGGGCCGGCTGTTTGAGGGTGAATCAACATCTGACATGTGGGAGTCTTTCAAACGTCAGCTGATTAGAATCCAGGACCAGCATGCTCCTGTAAGGAAGACAGACAAGTTTGACAAGGTTCGGGAAGCTTGGATAACACGGGATATTATGAGCCTGGTCAAAAAGAAAAATGAAGCATTTGCAAGGGCTGGAAGGCTAAGAACAGATGAAGCACTTGAGGAATATAACGACAGTAGGAAGGAACTTAAACAAGGAGTTAGGAGGGCTAAAAGTGGTCATGAAAAGTCATTGGCAAACAGGGTTAAGGAAAATCCCAAGGCTTTTTACATATATATAAAGAGCAAGAGGGTACAGGGAAAGGGTTGGCCCACTCAAGGATAGAGATGGGAATCTATGCGTGGAACCAGAGGAAATGGGTGATGTGCTAAATGAGTACTTTACATCAGAGAAGGACTTGTTGGATGATGAGCCTCGGGAAGGGAGTGCAGATAGTCTCAGTCATCTCATTATCAAAAAGGAGGAGATGTTGGGTGTCTTGCAAAGCATTAAGGGAAATAAGTCCCCAGGGCCTGATGGGATCTACCCTAGAATACTGAGGGAGGCAAGGGAGGAAATTGCTGGGGCCTTGACAGAAATCTTTGCATCCTCATTGGCGACAGCTGAAGTCCCAGAGGACTGGAGAATAGCCAATGTTGTTCCTTTGCTTAAGAAGGGTGGTAAGGATAATCCAGGAAATTATAGGCCGGTGAGCCTTAAGTCAGTGCTTGGGAAACTATTAGAGAGGATTCTTCGGGACATGAGTTGCTCCCATTTGGAAACAAACAAACTTATTAGCGAGAGACAGCTTGGTTTTGTGAAGGGGAGGTCGTGTCTTACTAATTTGATTGAGTTTTTTGAGGAAGTGGCGAAGATAATTGATGAGGGAAGGGCGGTGGATGTTGTCTATATGAACATTAGTAAAGCCTTTGACAAGGTCCCACATAGCAGACTGGTGCAAAAGATGAAGTCACACGGGATCAGAGGTGATCTGGCACGATGGATACAGAACTGGCTCAATCACAGAAGACAGAGGGAAACAGTGGATGGGTGTGTTTCTGAATGGAGTGATGGGACTAGTGGTGTTCCGCAGGGATCAGTGCTGGGACCTTTGCTGTTTGTAGTAGGTATAAATGATTTAGAGTAAAATGTGGCTGGTCTGATTATCCACTCTGTCCATGCCGCTCACAACTTACAAAGTCAGAAGCTTTTTCCCAGGGTGGAAGAGTCAGTTACCAGGGGACATAGGTTTAAGGTGCGAGGGGCAAAGTTTAGAGGGGATGTGCGAGGCATGTGTTTTACACAGAGGGTGGAGAGTGCCTGGAACGTGCTGCCAGGGGAGGTGGTGGAAGCAGATACGATAGCGACATGTAAGAGACATCTTGACAAATATATGAATAGGTAGGGAATAGAGGGATATGGGCCCCGGACGTGCAGAAGGTGTTAGTTTCGGCAGGCATAATGATCGGCGCAGGCTTGGAGGACCGAGTGGCCAGTCCCTGTGCAGTACTGTTCTTTGTTCTTTGTTCCAACAATGTGGCGAGCAGAACTGCACTCAGTACTGGAGCTATGGCCCAGCTTGCGTTTTATGCAGCTCCATCAGTTCCCTGCTCTTAGAACATAGAACATGGAACACAGAACATAGAATATATAACATAGAACAGTACAGCACAGTACAGGCCCTTCGGTCCACGATGTTGTGCCGAACCTTTTACCACTCTAAGATCAAACTACCTACATACCCTTCATTCTACTATCATCCATGTACCTATCTAAGAGTCGCTTAAATACCCCTAACGTATCTGCTTCTACTACCACCGCTGGCAGCGTATTCCACGCACCCACCACTCTCTGTGTAAAGAACCTACCTCTGACATCTCCCCGAAACCTTCCTCCAATCACCTTAAAATTATGCCCCTTCGTGATAGCCCTTTCCACCGTGGGAAAAAGTCTCTGGCTATCCACTCTAGCTATGCCTCTCATCATCTTGTACCCCTCTATCAAGTCACCTCTCATCCTTCTTCGCTCCAATTAGAAAAGCCCTAGCTCCCTCAATCTTCCTTCGCAGGACATGCCCTGCAGTCCAGGCAGCATCCTGGTAAATCTCATCTGCACCATCTCTAAAGCTTCCACATCCTTCCTATAATGAGGTGACCATAACTGAACACAATATTCCAAGTGTGGTCGAACCAGGGCTTTATGGAGCTGCAGCATAACCTCGCAGCTCTTAAACTCAATCCCCCTGTTAATGAAAGCCAACACACCATACGCCTTCTTTACAACCCTATCAACTTTGGTGGCAACTTTGAGCGATCTTTGGACATGGACCCCAAGATCCCTCTGTTCCTTCACACTACCAAGAATCCTGTCTTTAAGCCTGTATTCCGCATTCAAATTCGACCTCCCAAAATGAATCACTTCACACTTTGCCAGGTGGAACTCCATCTGCCACATCTCAGCCCAGTTCTGCATTCTGTCAATGTCCCGTTGCAACCTACAACAGCCTTCCACAATATCCACAACTCCAGCATCCTTCGTGTCATCGGAAAACTTGCTAACCCAGCCTTCCACTTCCTCATCCAAGTCATTTATAAAAATCACAAAGAGCACAGGTCTCAGAACAGATCATTGTGGAACACCACTGGTCACCGAGCTCCATGCTGGATACTTTCCATCTACTACCACACTCTGACTTCTATGGGCCAGCCAATTTTGTATCCAGAAAGCCAACTTTCCCTGAATCCCATGCCTCCTTACTTTCTGACTGAGGCTACCATGGCGAACCTTATCAGACGCCTTGCTAAAATCCATATAAACCTCACCCACTGCTCTTCCTTCATCAATCTGTTCTGTCACATCTTAAAAGAATTCAATAAGGCTTGTGAGGCATGACCTGCCCCTCACAAAGCCATGCTGACTGTCTCTAATCAGACCATGCTTTTCCAAATAATCATAAATCCTGTCTCTCAGAATCCTCTCCAATAATTTACCCACTACTGACGTATGACTGACTGGACTATAATTCCGAGGGTTATCCCTATTCCCTTTCTTGAACAAGGGAACAAAATTTGCCACCCTCCAATCATCCGATACTACTCCAGTGGACAGTAAAGACGCAAAGATCATCTCCAAAGGCGCGGCAATCTCTTCCCTCGCTTCCTGTAATATCCTTGAGTATATACCGTCTGGCCCCGGGGACTTATCTGTCCTCATATCATGCAACATTTCCACCACATCCTCCCTCTTAACCTTAACCTGTTCGATCATATAAGCCTGTTCCACACTGTCCTCACAAACGACCAGGTCCCTCTCACTACTGAATACTGAATAAAAGTATTCATTTAGGACCTCCCCTACTTCCTCCGACTCCAGGCACAAGTTCCCTCCACTATCCCTGATCGGCCCTACCCTCACTCTGGCCATCCTCTTGTTCCTCACATAAGTATAGAACGCCTTGGGACTTTCCTGAATCCGACCGGCCAAGAATTTTTCATGTCCCCTTCTAGCTCTCCAAAGTCCATTCTTCAGTTCCTTCCTGGCTACCTTATAACCCTCTTGAGCCCTGTCAGATCCTTGCTTCCTCAACCTTAAGTAAGCTTCCTTCTTGCTCTTGACTAGCTGTTCCACATTTCTTGTCATCCAAGGTTCCTTCACCCTACCATCCCTTCTCTGCCTCATCGGGACAAACCTATCCAGCAGTCGCAGCAAGTGCTCCCTTAACAACTTCCACATTTCTGTCGTGCATTTCCCTGACAACATCTGTTCCCAATTTAAGCTCCCCAGTTCGTGCCTAATAGCATCGTAATTCCCCCTCCCCCAATTAAATATTTTCCCACCCGTCTGCTCCTGTCTCTCTCCATGACTATGATAAAGGTGATCACTATCACCGAAATGCTCTCCCACCGAGAGATCTGCCACCTGGCCTGGTTCGTTGCCAAGCACCACGTCCAACATAGTCTCCCCTCGAGTCGGCCTATCTTCATATTGAGTCAGGAAATCTTCCTGGGCACACCTGACAAAAACTGCTCCATCCAAACTATTTACACTAAGGAGGTTCCAATCAATATTAGAGAAGTGGAAGTCACCCATGACAACAACTCTGTTACTTCTGCACCTTTCCAAAATCTGCCTCCCAATCTGTTCCTCCATGTCTCTGTTGCTATTGGGGGGTCCATCGAAAACTCCCAACAAAGTGACTGCTCCTTTCCTGTTTCTGACTTCCACCCATAATGACTCAGTAGACAAAACCTCCTCGACGACCTTCCTTTCTGCAGCTGTGATACTATCCCTGATTAGCAATGCCACTCCCCCACCTCTTTTACCTCCCTCCATTTTCCTTTTGAGACATCTAAACCCCGGAACATCCAACATCCATCCCTGCCCCTGTGATCGCCACGTCTCCGTAATGGCCACAACATCGTAGCTCCAAGTACTGATCCATGCTCTAAGTTCATCACCCTTATTCCTGACACTTCTTGCGTTAAAACAGACACACTTCAACCCATCAAACTGGCTGCAAATTTGCCATGTTAACTGTCTGACCTTCCTCACAGACTGTCTGCACTTGGTATCTGCCTGTTCAGCAGCTACCCCATCCACTGATCCGTAGCTCCGGTTCCCATCCCCCTTCCAAACTAGCTTAAACCCTCCCGAAGAGCTCTAGCAAATCCCCAGCCCAGGATATTGCAGCCCCTCTTGTTCAGATGCAATCCGTCCTTCTTGTACAGGTCCCACCTTCCCCAGAAGGTATCCCAATGATCCACATTTCCGAATCCCTCCTTCCTGCACCAGTTCTGCACGTGTTCAGCTGCACTCGCTCCCTGTTTCTAGCCTCACTAGCACGTGGCACCGGTAATAATCCTGACAAGACTACTCTGCTCGTCCTGCCTTTCAGCTTCCAACCTAACTCCCTATATTCGCTTTTCAGGCACTCATCCCTTTTCCTAGCTATGTCATTGGTAACGATATGTACCACGATCTCTGTCTGCTCCCCCTCCCCCTTAAGAATCCTGTAGACTCGATCCGAGACATCCCTGACCATTGCACCCGGGAGGCAACATACCATCCGGGAGTCTCGTTCGCGACCACAGAATCTCCTGTCTGTTCTTCCAACCATTGAATCTCCTATCTCTATCGTGCTCCTATTCTCCCCCCTTCCCTTCTACGCCACTGGGCAAGGCTCGGTGCCAGAGACCTGGCCACTGTGGCTTTCCCCTGATAGGTCCCCCACCCCAACCGTGTCCAAAACGGTATACTTATTATTGAGGGGAACGGCCACAGGGGATCCCTGCACTGTGCGCCTTTTACTTTCCCCTCCCATGATGGTCACCCAGCTACCTTTATCCTGTAACTTAGATATCACTACTTCCCTATAACTGCTCGCTATCACCCCCTCAGCATCCTGAATGATCCGAAGTTCATCCAGCTCCAGCTCCAGTTCCCTAACGCGGTCTGCGAGGAGCTGGAGTTAGGTGCACTTCGCACAGGTGAAGTCAGCAGGGACACCAGTGGTGACTCTCACCTCCCACATCCTGCACGAGGAGCATGCAACTGCCCGAGCTTCCATCCCCTCTGCTCTAAATTTGCAACAGAGATTTAAAAAAAGGAAAACCTTACCTTACCAAACCCTCCACACAAGAGGCATTTTCTTTGGTTAGAGGAGGAGGATGAGTGAGAGACACTACAGGTGTAGTGTGTCGGGTTTATGCACTGCCCGAATATATAAGTTTACTTACCCAGCAGTCCCCGTGTCCGCCGAAACAAAAGGGTAAGTTATTTTAAACTGAAATTCACCTTCCCAGCTGACACCTCGCTCGCACTATCGCTGCTTCAGAAAAAGCTACTGAAACAAAAAGGTAAGTTATTTTAAACTGAAATTCACCTTCCCAGCTGACACCTCGCTCGCACTATCACTGCTTCAGATAAAGCTGCTGAAACAAAATGTAAGTTATTTTAAACTGAAACTCATCTTCCCAGCTGACACCTCTTGTATTCTATCCCTCGGCTAATAAAGGCACGTATACCATATGCCTTCCTAACCACCTTATCTACCTGTCCTGCTGCTTTCAGTGATCTTTGGACAAGTACACCAAGGTCCCTCTGACCCTCTGTGCTGCCTAGGGTCCTACCATCCGTTGTATATTTCCTTGCCTTGTTAGTCATCCCAAAGTGCATCGCGTCCCACTTCTCAGGATTAAGTTCCATTTCCCACTGCTCCACCCATCTTACCAGCCCATCTATATTGTCCTGCAATCTAAGGCTTTCATCCTCACGATTTACACCACCAATTTTCATGTTATCTGCGAACTTACTTATCATATCTCCCATATTCACGTCCAAATCATTAATGTACACTGCAAACAGCAAGGGTCCGAGCACCGATCCCTGCAGTACACCACCAGTCTCAAGCTTCCACTCACAAAGTAGCTCTCTACCATCACGCTCTGACTCCTGCCACTCATCCAATTTTGGATCCAATTTGCCAAATTGCTCTGGATCCGATGGGCTCTTACCTTCTTGATCAATCAACTATGTGGTACCTTATCAAAGGCCTTGTTTAAGTCCATGCAGACTACATCAACTGCTTTACCCTCATCTCCATTTCTAGTCACATCCTCGAAAATTTCAACCAAGTTGGTCAGACAAGCTCTCCTCCTAGAAAAAGCCATGCTGACTATCGCTGCTTAATCCCTACCTCTCCAAGTTGACATTAATCCTGTCCTTTAGATTTTTTGTCCAATAATTTCCCTGTCGTTGATGTGAGACTCACCGGCCTGTCTTTACCTTGTTTATCCCTGCTCCCTTCTTAAATAATGGTACCAAATTTGCTCTCCTCCAGTCCTCAGGCTCCTCTCCTGTGGCCAGAGCGGATTTGAAAATTTGGGTCACAGCCCGTGCTATCTCCTCACTCCCCTCACATAACAGCCTGAGATACATCTCATCTGTGCCTGGGCATTTATCCACTTTAAAGCCCGCTAAAACACCGAATACTTTCTCTCTTTTAATGCTGATTTGTTCAAGTATATCACAACCCCCCTCCTTATTCTCCACTCCTGCATCGTCCTTCTCCACAGTGAACACAGATGAAAAGTAATCATTGAAAATCTCATCTATGTCCTCTAGCTCCACACACAGATCGCCAGTTTGGTTCCCAATGGGCCCTACTCTTTCCCTGGTAAACCTCTGACCCTTAATGTCCTTACAAAACGCCTTGGGATGTTCCTTTATCTTGCCCGCCAGTGTTTTATCATGTCCCCTCTTCGCTGTCCTAATTACTTTTTTTTATGTACCCGCCTACACTTTCTCTGCTCCTCTAGGGCCTCTGCTGTTTTCAGGGCTTTGGACCTGCCATAAGCCTTTTTTTGCCTTATCCAATTCTCTATATCCCTTGACATCCAGCGGTCCCTTTACTGGAACATGTTGGCCCTGAACTCTCACTATTTCCTTTTTGAATGACTCCCACTGGTCTGATGTAGATATTCCTATAAGTAGCTGCTCCCAGCCCGCTTTGGCCAGATCCTATTATATCATATTTAAATATTCGAACAGAAATCACCAGAAAAATCATGATATACAATGGACTATTTGATGGACTGGTAAATAAATGCTGCTAACGAGCTAATGTTGCAAATGATTTGTCAATTGAGTATGCATAGATGGATAATTGTAATTAAGAGCAGCTGATACTAAGTGTGGAAAGAGCAGGGTGCAGATCGAAGAACTAGTTTGAACCTGGGCGGGGATACGGGGCAGCTGGTCTGGAGCACGGAAATGTAGTCTGCACTTATGCTGCATGGAGTATTCTAAATAAATCTATGTGGAGGACAGATCGGCTCATGCTTCATCCTTTGCCAGATGCATGTTTACCAAGCTTACAAAATGGACTTCAATTTTGTGCCTTCCCATAATCAGACCTTTTAAATTGGATACTTCATGATCCTTTGCTGATCTATGTCAGGGCGTCGCATATGCCTGGTTTCAGGCCAGTACAATGTACATGAACGAAATACGCGTGAGGTTATCAGTCAGTCTCTCAGGGTAATTCAAACCAACGAGTAATGTGCTCACTACAAAATAAAAATCTCCATCAATTGTAATTCATGTGAGGGAGAGGCAGCAAGACGTGGACATGCTTTTGCTGGCAGATGTGCCTTGAAGATTGTTTTTTTTAAGAGTCTGTTGAATGCCAAGTTAGTTAATGCAGAACAGAAAAGAGGAAATTAGTGATGTATGTACGGATCCATCCTGATATTGTGCGAAATCAAACATAAAATCGCATAACTATCTGGAAACAAAATGTAAAACTGGGATATAGGTGGAAAAATAGACCTTCCCGAGAATGGAAACTAAATTATTGAAATAGGAAAATGTCTGTACTGACAAAAGATTGAATCGGATTCGCCATAGAGTCCGAGTGTTTGGTTTCTGTTTATCATGAATGTGAAATCTGTGGCAGCTTTATCTTAACAGCCAACTGGCATAGTGTTCGGGGTTAAAGGTTTCTTCCTGCTGTGTTCAGATAACCCAGAAAATGCAATGAATGCCTGGCGCGGGAATTTTATTACTTGCTTACTGTGGTACTCCTTCAATCTGTTGTAAATCCATTCTCGAACTCTTGGCTCGAGCTGTGCCGCTAACAGCTTCCTCAATCAACTGCCAAATGGACACTTGAACTGCAGATCCATCAACAAGAAGGCAACGTTAGCCCTCCCATTACCGTGCGCCCCTCCCCCAACCAACTCCGCACCTCCCTCGGTTACTACGATGTCTCTCCATGTACCAGGGACAGATGGTTCATCTAATTACCCAGAGTAAGTCTTACAAACCCCGTGGTTCGATGGACAGAAGCTTACCTCTCCATATTGTGTTCTCCCCTTTAAAACATGGAACTAAGCATTGACCGGCAATCGAAGAGCCTGTAACAGATCCAATGACCCCTCCTCGTGTCCATATATGATACAGTCCTGCGTATTGTATTGTTCTCCTGATCATTACAATGTATCTATTCGAAATTGTCACAACCAATCATGAAGCTTGTGGCTTGTATCAACAAATAGATCAACGAAAGTTTACACTTCCTCCATCTACCCTGTAATTTGTCACTTTCAACTATTCAGTCAAACGTTGAAGCCAGGATGATGCGAAATTTATTCTGGATAGTGACGGCCAAACTGAACCTGTCATCTTTCACTCCCACAAAAAACAGCACTGTATTTTTTGCGTTGTTTGCATCAGGTTTGTGCTGATAAAACGACATTACAAATCGCATCACACATTTGCCAGGCTATTGCCAAGTGCAGCAAGAGAAAATCTAACCATCTCCCCTTGATATTCATCGTCGTGGTCACTCCCCAATTACCGCATGATCAACATGCTAGACGTTACCTTTGATCAGAAATTTAACTGGGCCACCCAAATAAATATTGTTGCTCCAAGAAAAGATCAGACACTGAAATGTATGCAACAAACAACTCATCCACTGTCTCCTACATTCACAATCTACAAGGCATAAGTCAGGAATAATGGAATGCTCTCCATTCTCCGCGATCTGTGCCGCCTCTGACAAAGCTCAAGCGTCTTAGTAAGATACAAGCAAATTAACTCACTTCATGTGAATCGGATGCACCACGTTAACACTTAACTCCTTCCATTACCAGCGCACAGTGGCTGCCGTGTGTACCATACACATTATCACGTCACAGGAAGTTACTAAATTTCAATCGACAGCTCCTTTCTAGCACGATACCTTCAACACCTAGAAAGATAAAGGTGGCAGACGTATGGAAGCATGAAAACCTGCAAGTTCCCTACAAGCCATACACATCCTGAGTTGGAACGAAAATTTCTTCACTATTTCTGGGTCACAATAATCCTGGAACTTCCTTCCTAACTGCACTGCGGGTGTACCTAAAGCAGATGGAGTCCAGCGTTTCAAGAACATGACTTTCCACCACGTTTCCAAGGGAAACTGAAGATGGTTAACACATCCCAGCCTCGCCAGCAATGCCCAAATCCAAAGAACAAGAAGGAAGAGCCTTCACCTTGTTGCCTCAGGCTAAGCCCATGCGTGTGGAACATTGGTGTCCTGCCCGGCCCTGTGCTCAGCATCCTCACCTTGTATCCAATGCATCAGCAACCTGCTGTTGATCACCTCAGAAATACTGGCTGCTCTCACACTTTGCTTCCACAACCGCCTTCCTCCCTTCGACTCTCAATATGCACACTGCTCTTCTTACCAAGCGACCCACTTCCTTCCACTGCAACCTACAGGTATACCGAATTTCACAGCTCAGATCTTAATCTGGTCAAGGGCACATGCCCTTGAACTCTGCCTTCTTGCCAAATTCCACTGTTTCCAATGTTTTCAGTGAATCGATTTGATGATCTTTGTCAATTCCTAACATTAATTTCGTGGTCCACTCCCTGCCCAGCTGAGTGATCACCCACAGCTATAAATCTCTGTACATACTCTTCTCAGTTTGTGAATAAGCGGTCCCCCAATTAAAACGGTGATGAGGAGGAATCTCCTCTCTTGCAGGTTACATAGCATTTATAATTCACTTTCCCAAAAGGCAGTGGAGCCTGGGTTAGTGAATATATTCAAGGTTGGTTTTCACTCAGGAGAGAGTAAAGAGTTATTCTTGTCTGGCAGGAAGTTGGAATTAAGGCCATGGTCAGATCAGTCATTATGGTATTGAATGGCAGAACACGAGTTATGGGCTGAATGGCCTACTGTCGCTTCTATTTCTAATTACATTATGATCATAGATGAGAGGAAAGCTGTTGCATCTCTTGAACTTGCACAGAAAGGAGCCATGGGCAAGCAAACTAGATCTTAGGTGTGATAGAAGAGTGAAGAAAAATATTTTGTTCGCGATTTTAGGTGGACATGGTGGAAATGGAGGAGGATAATTTGTTGAAAGGCAGTTGGAATGGAAATTGGGAATAAGTGAATTAATACCATGATTCTGGAAGGTAGGCGGGGGGGGTGGTGTTGAGGACAGCTACTCAGGTGATGGAACAGATACAGCTGAGGCCTCTGCAAAACTAATGTGGGGAATGCATGGCTAGTGTGAAATGAAGAGACTGCAGAAGCTCTAGTATGGAAGATGGCATTGTTGGAACAAACAGATGGCGGCGAGGAAACTGAGAGAATGGAAGTGATTCTTTACCCGAGGCTGAGTTGGAGGAAGTATGGTCAGGATAACTGTTGGAGTTGGTGGATCACAGCAAATATTGATGCAGAGTCTGTCCACTTAAATGGAGAGAGGAAATTCGTGGAAGAGAAGTGGAGAGTCACAGATGGACCGTTAGTAGGCGAGGGCGGGACAGATATTTAAATGCAATTTTGATTAAATTTTCGACCTCAACGTGAAAGAAGGTTTTGACACAGATACAATAATCAATGTATCAGATAAAGAGGTGGAAAAGGGAACCACAGTAGCTCAGAGCTTGTGAGGGGTAGAACGATATTGAAAATCCTGCCATTGTGTCCAGTTATAGGCACAAACTTGAGGAACAATGTGCAGGCTTTAGCGCGGGTGTCGAAAATTATCAAGAGAAAATTTCCAGGGGTGACAGATGTTTTGTGCTGACAGATCAGAGAATCAACTTGAGAGAAAAGTTGATAAGAGTTGTTGCAAACCACGGGCCGTTTGAACAGAGTAGCCACAGAGAAACTTCTCTGATTGGCAACATGGCGAAAACTGAAGGACACATGCTTAAGGGATTGGCAATAGAATCAATGGCGACATGAGGGAAAACGTATGTTTACACAGCACATGTTTAGGTTTTGAAATACACTGCATGAGAGTGTGGTGAAGCCAGATTCAATCAGAAGCGAATTGAATAAACAACTGAAGAGGAAAACAATGCAGGTGAGTGATGAGGAGATGCGGGAGTGAGATTAGCTGAGCTGCCCGTGCAGAGAGCTGACACGGTCAAGACAGACCAAATGGCCAAGTGTTGTGTTGCAATCATTCTATATACTTTTTTGACCATATGAATTCTTGAACAGAATTGCAAATTTAAAAGAGTATTCAAAGTATAGACGGACATTCCTTAGAGGCTTCACTGACGTCAGGAATTTCATTTCTGAATAGTCATGCAGAGTGAAGACCATCACTGAAACAACAGGAGATCTACAGATTAGACTCATGATTTTTGCAGGACATCCTTCATTTCTGTTTAACACAGCTTCCAGTTATGATTAGTTGCTTACTGTGATCAGATTTTTCCAGTCTTGGAGGTGGGGAAGGGTCCAATTCAATTTCCGTGCTTCATATAGTCCATCAACAGAGAATTAACACAGCTGTCGTTATCTGTTTGTTTAAAGATTAATAAAAACTGTTTGAACAAGTTTACAACGTCAGTATCCTCAAGGAAATTGGCAGGGTATAAAGTTAATGCACTGGGAATGATTCACCTCAGAATTTCTTTCTGAGATATTACCTGCAGCACGGACAGACAGATCACTCCAAGCAGAAAATGCACCAACCAAGTCAATGGGTGAGGAAAGTATTCTGTGTGATCCTTGCTGTAACTGGCGTTCCTGGTCAGTATCTCTAAGCAATTAAGTTTTGTAAATCTTTGTATGAGTTGGTTTCTTTCATTACCATGGGAATAATAATATTACATGAGATCGAATGGTTACAGTTACACAGACACACATTCAATAATATAATTGCATTAATTTCCTGAATTAACCGTGTTGTTTTATTCTGTTGTCTCAACTGTTTCTAGCTCAAGTCAATCTGCACTGTAATGTTCTTGATTTATGTGGAATGTTGGGATCCGTAGAATCATAGCTCAAAGCAGGAAAATCTCAGAGGGGAAGGATGACTGGAATTATCTGTCAATGTGGAATTTTACTGTGCGTGTACACCAACTGGAGTGGAGCACCTGATCTCAGCGATCGTGTTGTACTGAGTGTTACCTGTGGACCAGGTAACCCTAGGGACCATGTATGTCACGGAGTGTCTGCCATTGTATTCAGTGCAGGTCCACATCTTACCCTTACTCTAAGTAGAGTTGTTGACAGCACTAGCGGGTGCTGATTTATCTCCTTCCAGAGCACGGTGCTGAGAAGCGTTTGCTCATGAGTGCACTGCAATAATAAATAATCCTCTTCAATATTACGAGAAAAAAACTCTTATGACTATGGCTTGCTAATACACAGGTTACCGATTTTACAGCACAGAAACTGGGCATTCGGCACAAATAGATTACGACCGTCTTCCTGCTCTGTACGAATCTCTCTTCATTCCAGCTGATCTAATCCTATCAGCATATCCTTCCAGTCCTGTCTCCCTCATGTACTAACCTCGCGTTTTCTTATTTTTTTTCCATTGCAACTACTCCATGATGTCTCAATTCCACGTTCTCAGCACTCTGAGTAAATAGGTCTCTCTTGAATTCCATCGTGCATTTATTGATGACCGTCTTACTTTGAGGCAATACAGAACTGGTCACCAGAAAAGGTGGAAGCATCAGGTCCACGTTTTCCCTCTCTAACCCCGACATAATTTTAATGACCTCTACTAGTTCAACACTCATCCTTCTCTTATCGACAGAATAAAGCCACAACATTTTCCGTTAATTATAATCCCTAAGTTATGGTATTATCTTTGTAAAGAATATTTGCAGCTGTTAGCCTCGATATTTTTATTATGTGTAGTCCAGAAGAGAACACATGAGTTTAAGTATTCAATAACCGTCTTTATAATACGTTATTATCACACTTTTCTTTTAATGATATTCCTGTAGAAATGAACGCCCGTACTTTGATCACATTTGCATTGTCTCATTAAATTCCCTTCTCAATTTAAATCATTTATACATCAAAGGGAGTTGTGCAAGACGTATAAGTGCCTCCTATCCGAGGGACTGGTTCGAGTCAGAGAGGAATTTCTTCGAGCCCAGGAAGTGATTTGTGTCCGGGATAGGTTCCTATACTGGGAATGGTTGGACACCGGGTAACGTTAACCAATCTACCCGTTTTTTGGGTCCTCATTTCTATATTTAACTTGCAGACCAGCGTCCAATGAGCGGTGCATTCTTCACCCCTGTCCATGATTTGCTAAATCTGGAAGTGCAGGAGTTGGAGTCAGGTTGAGGTTATGGACCCGATCTGACACGATCCCAACCCCCAGGTTTTTGGTGCTAAAATCCTTCCTGCCTGTGTTGAGAGGCAAGGAATGCTTTTCAATAATTTACAGCGACTTCTCCCTTCTCTCCTTTGCAGTTAATGTAGTGTTAATTGTGATCCTGTACAAGGGAAATAGCGAACTCTCCACCTGCTCCACTCGCTACCTGGTGGCCATGGCAACGGCGGATCTGCTGGTCATTATCACTGAGATCATGCCCGGGAGAATCCCTGATCTTTATTTCCCATTACATTTCCTGGACCTCACCTCTGTGTCTTGCCTTCGCTATGTGCTGACCCGTTCAACCATAGACTGTTCTGTATGGTTCACCATCTGGTTCACGTTTGATCGGTATGTCGCCATTTGTTGCCAGAAGTTGAAATCAAAATATTGCACCAAGAAAACTGCGGCTGTGATTCTAGTAACTACCGGCATTCTGCTCTGCTTGAAAAAACATTTCCATCTACTTTAGATTTTAAACCTGGATGGGTAATCAACAATGTAGAATGGAGCTGCTCTAACAAACCAAGTTATTTTAGTGAACCTCGATGGATTAGATTTAGAATGTTTGAAAAAGCTTTCACACCATTATTGCCATTCGCTTTAATTCTGTTGCTGAACGCTCTGACTTTTTTATTTTATTTATTTAGATACAGCACTGAAACAGGCCCTTCAGCCCACCGAGTCTGTGCCGACCAACAACCACCCATTTATACTAATCCTACATTAACCCCATATTCTCTACCACATCCCCACCATTCTCCTACCACCAACCTACACTAGGGGCAATTTACAATGGCCAATTTACCTATCAACATGCAAGTCTTTGGAGGTGGGAGGAAACCGGAGCACCAGGTGGAAACCCACGCAGACAAAGGGAGAACTTGCAAACTCCACACAGGCAGTACCCAGAACTGAACCGAGGTCGCCGGAGCTGTGAGGCTGTGGTGTTAACCACTGCGCCACTGTGCCATTCTGATACATTTTAGTGACCAGTCCAGTTCGTCAGAGACTGAGGGCTCAGAGCAGGAAAGATAATCACAGTGACTCTGAAATGGAGAGAAGAAGGCATTCTATGATTTTACTCTTCACCATATCTGGCATTTTCATATTTTTGTGGTTGGTGTCGATGTTATATCTCTTTGTTGTAGATTATCTGCTGGGTGATGAATCTTATCAGATCTTTTGAAAATGTCGCATATATGCTGCGGAATTTAAATTGCTGTACAAACACATTTATTTATGTGGCGATTCAGTCCAAGTTCAGAGAGCAGTTAAAGAGCACCGTGAAATATCCAGTTACAACAATTATTAAGTTAATTAATAAACAAAGCAACTGAGACCAGAGTAAATATCCAGAGGTTAATGGACAAGAGGTGACCACTGGGGTTGCAAAAGATAATGGCCTGTAGGAGTAAAGATGAACAGTAGAACTGTTAGCAACGGGAAGAGGGGGTCGAGAACAGGAGGATCGGAAGTAAATTAGCAGCAGCTATCCGATACACCATAGACCAGTGAATAACAAACAAATAGTGACAATCAGAGGATCTGAAATAAATGAACAGGAGTAAACGGGCATGCCAAAGATTAATGGGACAGAGCAGGAGATTCCTTTCATTGGACTATTAACAAATATGCAGGAGGAGTCAGACAGAGCATAGAACAGCGGGACGGGGGGGGGGGTGGCGCGGTGGGGTTGGAGTGGAGGGGGTGCGATCGGAGACACTAGGTGGACCGTAAGTACATTATCAGGAATCAGAAAAGCAAAATAGCAGTCAGCAAAGGGAAAACGATGACGTTTATAGGTCCGTACATAAAGGGATCAGGTGGAGAGTAATTGCATGCCCTAAAGGAACTGATGTGAAAGAAGCTTGAACTGAATATGACACCTATCATTAAACAATAACCATACAGTTTAATAAATATGCTACAACAAAAACAAGAAATGCTGGATTCACTCAGCAGGTCTGGCAGCATCTGTGGAAAGAGAAGCAGAGTTAACGTTTCGGATCAGTGACCCTTCTTCGAGTTCCGAAGAAGGGTCACTGATCCGAAACGTTAACTCTGCTTCTCTTTCCACAGATGCTGCCAGACCTGCTGAGTGAATCCAGCATTTCTTGTTTTTGTTTCAGATTTCCAGCATCCGCAGTATTTTGCTTTTAATAAATATGCTAACTGACTTGATCAATTAACTGCATCTGTAGAAGAAAACATGCATATTTGAAAAAAGATCCTGATATTCTGCTAGAAACATTCATTATTCATTATTAATTTCTTCAGCACCCTGGGAATGTTCAGGTGAATTGTTTACAATAGTTGCCATTGTTGATGTGAAGATGAATCATTGTTTGTTCAACTGCTTTGTATCTACAAGGATGTGTTATTTGTTCACACAATGAAATGTTAACTCTTGGAGCCTAGGAAATTAGAGATTGACATGATTTTAGCGTACA
This sequence comes from Heterodontus francisci, assembly GCF_036365525.1. Taxonomy (NCBI): domain Eukaryota; kingdom Metazoa; phylum Chordata; class Chondrichthyes; order Heterodontiformes; family Heterodontidae; genus Heterodontus; species Heterodontus francisci. The sequence goes on from NW_027141923.1 coordinate 587,400, forward strand.
CCACTCTAGTTACAGATGTGCGGTGACTGCAGATGAACCTTACGTTAAATTAATGGAAAAAGGTAATTCAAAGCATTTCATAATAAGGAAGCCTAAAAGATGGAAACTCAGAGTCTTTGCTGGCACAGTTTGCCATGGTGGCTGTGGTGTAACTATTCTGAAACACAGTTCAATGTCTTTTCAGAGACAGGAGAACAAAGGCATCGCCTGTGCCAGCAACATTCAAGGAATACTGGGCTTGAAGGATAAGAAACATCGATGTTGTCTTCAGTTTTTTTTTTGTTAAGTATTGATAAAATCTTGCTTAATAAATTATACTGGATTCATGAATATTCGTTATTTGTAACTTGTGAGGTCAGGCACAGCTGAGGACTTCATTGTAATAAATTGAAAATTTAGAAATGAGAATTTTCAAATAAAATGGTTTTAAGCCTGAAAACCCAAAAACATACAACGGTGAAACTTGGGGCCAGACTTTGAAAAAGGCTAAAACCAAATGTCTGGTTGTGAGTTGAGTGGAATCTTGCACTGATTAGTCTGATCAATGTTTTACATTCAAGGAAGGGAATTCATAAGGGGAACAACCTGACATAGATCCGCAACACCTGTGAATATGATGTCATTTGAATTAAGAAGTAATAGATTGGTCAAAAGCATAGAACGGATAACACCAGAAAATATTTTTTAAAAATCGTATTTAAAACTTCCATGTAAACGGCTTTTAGATAGGTATATGGATAAAGGAGAATGATGGGGTATAGATTAAATTGTCCTTGACAGAGGACAAAGGATCGGCACAACATCGTGGGCCGAAGGGCCTGTTCTGTGCTGTATTTTTCTATGTTCTATGTTCTATGTTCTATCATAGAAACATAAACTGTTTAAGGCACAAAAAGTGGCCACTTGGCCCATCGTGCCTGTGCCAGCCGAAAAACGATCCACCTATTCTAAACCCACCTTCCAGCATATGGTTCATAGCTTTGCAGATTATTGTACTTGAGGTGCGTATCCAGACTCCATTTCAATCAGTTGAAATCTCTGCCTCAACGACCCTTTCAGGCAGTGAGTTATAGACCCCCACCACCCTCTGGGTGAAGAAATGCTTCCTCATGTCCCCTGTACTTTTCTACCAATCAGTTTAAATCTATGCCCCCAAGTCAATATATATTCTATATCTCAGCGAATAAAGGAAAGGATTCCATATGCTTTCTGAACCACGTTATCGAACTGTCCTACTATCTTCAGGGATCTGTGGACATTCACTCTAATGTCCCTCACTTACTCTGCCCTTCTCAGTATTTTCCCATTAATCGTGTATTCCTTTGCCTTGTTTGACCTCCCAAAATGCATCACCTTACCTTCTGCTAAGGTGAATAGACCCTTCACCCCCACTCTATCCAGGCCCATCCAAATGTTGTACATCTCAAGCACATCCCCCCTCGGCCTTCTATGTTCCAAGGAGAGCTACCCCAACCAATCCAATCTTTCCTCATATCTACATTTTTGAAGTCCTGGCAACATCCTCTCAAATCTCCTCTGTACCCTCTCTAGTGCAATTACATCCGTTCTGTAATGAGGTGAGCAGAACTGCAGACAGTACTCAAGTTGTGGCCTAACCAATAAGTTGTACAGTGCTAGCATAAACTCCCAGCTCTTATATTCGATATCTTAACTAATAAAGGAAAGAATTCCATATGCCTTCTGAACCACCTTATCGAACTGTCCTGCTACCTTCAGGGATCTGTGGACATTCACTCCAATATCCCTCAATTCCCCTGCACTTCTCAGTATTATCCCATTAATCGTGTATTCCTTTGCCTTGTTTGACCTCCCAAAATGCATCATCTTACTCTTCACCGGGTTGAATTCCATTTGTCACTTTCTGCACATCTGACCAGACCATCAACATCTTTCTGCAATCTATAGCTATCCTCCTCGCGATCTACCACACAGGCAATTTTTGTGTGGTCTGCACGCTTCTTGATCATACCGCTTATATTTACATCCAAATGGTTAGTGTATATCACAAAAAGAACAGAGCCCTGTGACACACCATTGGAAACAGCCCTCCACTCGTTAAAACACCTGTCAACAATTATCCTTTTTTTCCTGCTACTGAGCCAATTTTGTACCCACCTTTCTGTACTTCCCTGAATCCCATGGGGATTTATCTTTTTAACAAGTCTGCCATGTGGGACCTTATCACAAGCCTTGCTAAATTCAATGCTCGCCAAATCAACTGCACTACCCGCATCGATCTTCCTTGTTACTTCTTCAGAAAATGTGATCAAGTTGGTCAGACAAGATCTTCCCTTAACGAATCCATGCTGACTATCCTTGATTAACCTGAGCCTTTCTAAGTGACAGTTTATCCTGTCTCTCAGATTAGAATCCAATATTTTTCCGACTACTGAGGTTAGACTGACTGGTCTGTAATTAATCAGTCTGTCCTTCGCTCCCTTTTTAAACAAAGGTACAACATTAGCAGTTCTCCAATCCTCTGGCACCACCCCTGCATCCAGTGAGGACTGGAAATGATGGTCAAACCTTCTGCTATTTCCTGTCTTGCGTCTTTTGACAGCCCTGTGTACATTTCATCTGGCTCTGATGATTTATCAAAATTCAAGGATGCTAATCCCATTAATACTTCCTCTCTGTTTATGATTATTACGTTCAATACTTTCCACTCCTCCTTAATTACAATATCTGACTCGTTCCCTTCTTTTGCGAAGACAGACACAAAGTATTCAATAACAACCATACCAACATCTTATGCCCCTACACATAGGTTAACTTTGTGCTCTTTTACGGGCCCCATTCTCTCCCGAGTTATCCTTTTACTCTAAATATATCGATAAAACATCTTTGGATTCACCTTGATTTTCCTTGCCTATATATCTTTTTCATTCCCTCTCTTTGTTTTCCGAATTTCATTTTATTAATTTCACCCCTCCACTTTCGATACTCCTGTCTGCTTTCTGTGGCATTGAGTTCCCAGTGTCGGCCATAAACTTCTCTTTTCTGCCTTATCTTACCCTCTAGGCTCCGTGGCATGCATGTGGCTCCAGATTTGGCCATCTCACCATTTTTCTTTGTGGCAAGATATTTTCTATGAACCCGTTGAATCTCCCCTTTGAATGCCTCCCACTGTTCTGACGCTGATTTGCCTTCAAGTCGCTGTTTCCAGTTCACTTTCGCTAAATAACTCCTCAGTTTAGTAAAATTGGCCTTGCGATAATTGAGAACTGTAACTCGTTTTCTATCCTTGTCCTTTTCCATAATGATGTTAAAACTGACTGTATCATGATCACTGCCACAAAAACGACCTCTCACTGCTACTCTTCCAATGCCCATAATTTCCTAAACGTAAGTCTAAAACTGCGCCCTCTCTTGTTGGACTTGCTACAAACTGGGCCAAAAAGTTCTCTTGAATACACCTCAAGAATTCTGCTCCCTCAATTCCTTTCACACTAAAACTATCCTAGTTAATATTGGGGCACTTAAAATCCGCTAATATTACTGCCTTATGGTTCTTGTACTTCTTAGAGGTTTGCCTACATATCTACTCTTCTATTTCTCCCTGACCGTTTGGGGGTCTACAGTACACTCCCAGCAGTGCGATCGCCCTTTTGTGTGTTCCTTCGCTGAATCCATATGGCCTCATTTCATGAAGCTGGACAGCGAAAACTGGAAGAGAAGTATAATACTGATGACAAGAAGATATTACTGAATGTACGTACTACCCTCAAATTCCAAGGTGAGTGTTTTGTTCTAAGGTGCCTTATTCACTCAGAGCAGAATAGAGCAAAACAAATTATGTGCGTTTAAACTGATCAGTTCTTCAGCTGTAGTTATTTTGTGTGTACAAAGAGAAGGTGACAGATATAAAATAACATTTGAAGTTAAAAATAATGGTGCTCTAACGTTAATCTGTAAATGTCACATTTCAGGATAAAATGCTGTATGAAAGGGACATAATACAAAATTGTGTGGGAGTAAATTGTTATTTGTGTATTTTGTTGAAGGGTAATTCTTACGTCTGTTTGATTTCTTTGTGTGTCTGCAAGTCACTGTCCAGTATCTGTATCAGTGAACCTAAAGTGTATTAATCCTTTGGGTTCTGGTGTCTTGTATATGGCCTTGAAATAGTTCGTTGTTTCATGTGTTTCGATACGGTATTTGAAATTGGTGTGAGTGAGAAGAGTAATTTATACTAACCTGGATATTGGAGTGTGGAATGAAACAATTGTGCTGTACTGACAAAGAGAGAGAGAGGTCGAGAGAGTTCCTAAGGGATACCAAGCAATGGCGCTCAGGGGCAGTGGAATTGTGAGCTCTGTAGCTTTGATTGTTCTATTTGGTGAACACTAGAATAATTTTTGTTCTCCTCTTTGTTTGTGAGAGGCTGTTGTTTGAAATTTTAGGAGATTTGAACTTTTTGGCTGAAGTTACAATATTTCCCTCTTAAAATGCACTTATTTTCTTCAGTTTTGATTACAGTTGCTTGACAGATAACTTGGAGAGAAACGAATCAAGATCTTTGACGTAATTTATTGCCTTAGTTTTCTGCCTTTTAAACGAATGTGCTATTCGATTGGGTTTACTTAGTTTTAAGTTGTTAAAAAGTGATAATGCAGAATTCAGAAGTACAGTGTCGGAAGCATCAAGACCATGTGTGTAATAAAGTATTTGGGTGGATGATGTGTGTGCATGTGTTTTAAGTTTTAATGTGTTTTTCTTCCGAATTGTTTTATTCATTTACGGGATGTGGGTGGCTATGGCTGGGCCAGCATTCATTTCCCATCCTAATTGCCTTTGAGAAGCTGGTGGTGAGCTGTTGTGTCATGTTGTGTAGGTGCACCCGCAATGCTATTGGGGACAGAGTTGCAGGATTTTGACCCAGCCACAGTGAAGGAACCGACAATACAGTTCCAATTCAGCATGGGGTGAGGCTTGGTATGGAACTTGTATATGAAATTGTGATGCTGCAATAGTAGTTTCAAAGTTTTAAGATAAAAAACATCATGAGAATTGTGCGCTTGGTTAAAATGGAAGTGCACTTTAAAATAAAGTGAAATTCTTTGAATAATCTAATCGTAAATAGTGTTTTTTAGGCACAATCACTGCTTGTGTATGGGCTGGTAAGATGGGTGCAGCAGTGGCAAATGGAATTTAATCCTGAGAAGTGTGAGGTGATGCATTTTGGGAGGAATAACAAGGCAAGGGAATCATCAACGGATGGTAGGACCCTAGGAAGTACAGAGGGTCAGAGGGACCTTGGTGTACATATCCAGAAATCACTGAAGGCAGCAGCACAGGTAGATAAGATGGTTAGGAAGGCAAATTGGACATTTGTCTTTATTATCCGAGGCATAGAATACTAGAGCAGGGATTTATGATGGGGCTGCATAAAACGCTAGTTAGGACACAACTGCAGTACGGTGTACAATTCTGGGCACCACACGATAGGAAGGATGTGATTGCACTGTAAAGGATGCAGAGAAGATTCACCAGAATGTTGCCTGGGCTGGAGAATTTCAGCTATGAAGAGGGGCTGGATAGGCTAGGGTTGCTTTCCTTGGAGCAGAGAAGCATGAGGAGGGACATGATTGAGGTATACAAAATTATGAGTGGCATTGATATGTTAGATGGGAAGAAACGTTTTCCTTTAGTGGAGAGGTCATAAACATGGGGCATAGATTTAGGGTAAGGGGTAGGATATTTAGAGGGGATTTTAGGAAGCTTTTTCACACAGAGGGTGAATGGAATATGGAACACATTGCCTTAAGAAGTAGTAGAGGCAGGGACCCTCACAGCATTTAACAAGTAACTAGATGAGCACTTGAAACGCCTTAGCATACACGGCTGCGGGCCAAGTGCTGGAAAATGCAATAAGAATACTTAGGTGCTTGATGGCCGGCATGGACACGATGGGCCGAAGGCCCTTTTACTGTGCTGTATAATCCTACGACTCTATATATATTATGATTGATATTTAGTAATTTTATTCCTAACACAATTCTCACTAAGGAAGAAGGGTTTTAAAAATGGACGAATTTGAATCTGGAAATTTGAGAATATGTGTACAAGCTGCATGCATATCTATAAATAGTTTGAGAGTGTTTATATATATGTTTGAAACTGTCAAAAGAAAGAGAACTAGGGGGGCAAAAAAGGATCTAAAGGCTTGGAATTTGCAGAAAAAACAGTATAAAGTGATAAAAAAAACAAGAAATGCTGGAAATACTCAGCAGGCCTGGCAGCATCTGTCGAGAGAGAAGCAGAGTTAACGTTTCGGGTCAGTGACCCTTCTTCGGAAGTTATGTTTGTTCAATGAAAAAGCGTGTTGTCCCTTAAGGATCCGACCTAGTTAAAAAGTGGTTGGAATTGGTTTGAACATGTGTTGTTTTCTCCTTTGCTTTTAAAAAGAGAGGCGGACGTCATTACATCCAGAGAACTTTAGCTTCACCCCATTCAAACTAGTAGAGTTAACCCTTTCTGCTAGAAGCTTAGCAATTTGCTGAATGATATTTTGTGTGTATGTATATAATATATATATATATATGATTTTGTGATAATTACGGTTTCTAACTTACCACATATATCTGGATTGAATGAACTCATCTGGCTCCAAGCCGAATAAATCTTGCATTCTTTGTTTCGCTAAATAGGTGGACCATATGGTCACAGAGTTTAATCAACTCCAGCGGTTTAAGACTTCTGCAACATTTGATCACAGCATGGTGATATTTTCAGCTGAAAGCTGGTCCTTCTTTAAAAAAAAAACACAGGAATTGGCCTTAATTCATTCATACATTTGTTTCTATTTATTTATCTTTCTGGAGAAAGTATTTGCATTTATTTGCAGTCAGCTTCCATAACAACTATAGACATTACAGTCTCTGATAAATTCATCCGAAACTACGAAACATGGAAATAATTGTTTATGACATTTAAATCAATAATAAATAAATTAATATGAGTTGCTTTTTCAAAGCACGCAAAAGGAGATCTACTTGAGTTTATAGGGATAGAAAAAACATGTTTTTCAAAAAAGTTAATGGAAAAACCTTTTTTTTTTAATTTTAAAATAAGTAAATGGAAGCTATTGTCAACTGATGACACTATTATTTCAATTTGAGTAATTTACATCTTAACAAAAGTATCAGTATAATTCTGCAGGTCCTGATCAATGATAAAGAGGCATCTGAGCTAAATAATAAGACAGGGAACATAATCTGTTCTTTTAATTTTATGTACTTACATGCTAATAGCTTGGGAATTAACAACACTGCTGTGAAAGGATAATGCATGCCATCGAGTGAGGGGATTTGCAACTGGCATGACAGTCTTCAACCTGAGGAGTGTCAATGAAGTTTTAACAGATAACATTCTTCATCTCCAGCTGTCATTTGGGCTTATGAGATTTTAGAAGGTAAGAAAATGTAAAAATTTGTGCAGACCACGCCACTCATGAGCTGGAAAATAACAACAATAATAAAATAAGGAAGTCTTAATTTGTCCTGTGGGGAATTGGACATTCTTGGAATGGTGTTTTAAAATGACCAATGTTATTTAATCCTCGTAAGAATTAATAAGAGGACTAATAAGAAAGGCATTAGTCAATGTCATACTTTGTGAATGATAGCATGATTAGTAAATGGCTCGCAACTATTACTTGGATTCAGAATTGCACTTCCATCGACAATACGAATGTGCTTAGGTGGGGTAAATCAGCTGAGCTGCAATTATCTTTAAATAGGTAACTATTGTGCAGCAACTTGCAATAAATCATTTGAGTTATCAGAGGTTCCAGTTTCTGTTTTACCCTAACTTTGCTCATGAAAATAGGAGAGAAAATATTGGGGTATGACCACTTGGATTTAGAAGTGCAACAACAGCTGTGACAAAGACAAAGGAATTATTATTGGAGTAATCAAATGATTAGAGAAGCAAAACCTAGTAAGGCCTGGAATCAAATAGAATATTGATTCTTCAAAGAAAAAAAAACATTTTAAACATTGTATTGGATAAAAAAGATTCTTCAACGCTCATGAATGGGATAGTTTAATAACGAATGGGATATGTAAATTGTATGAGGAAAAAGTGATTTAGTGTAGGAGATGGCGCTAAGGAAAAACATACAATAACAAACTGTGATGAAACATCATCTGTGTAATCTGGAATCCATGTACGTTTGAGTGCAAATCAGGAAACTATAAATTACATTAGTAATTTGACATTTTTCTGTAGGTGATATTTGTGTCCTTGTCTATACTTTTTAGGAGAACTGAATTTGATAGTGTGGCCATCACGCAAGGTACTTAGATCATGAAGTGGGAGGTAAGCAAACAATCTGTCATAGAATCCTCCGCACATATACAAACACCTCTATCTTTTGATAAGGTCGATTGCAGTTGGAAAAGGAAGAGCAAGATGTTGAGATAGCAATGTGAGTGTGCAGTTGTGGTCGGACAAGTGTCCTTCAAGAACGTGTTGCATGACTAACATGTGGAAATACATGTTGGAATGCACTTTAGAATAGGTTTCAAACATGTTCAGCCACTGGACCGTAGTACAACATGGTTCGGGGCCAATATAACAAGAAGACCTTTATTGATCATCATACTTCCTGAGAAACTGATTTCATCATAACTATGGTAAAATTAATGCAATGAAAATGAGTTAGAGGGAATAGAACAAAATAAAATGGATTTATGTTGGGTTACAAAAATAATCATAATATTCACCAGACGGATACAAGCAAGGGAAGAACTGAAAAATTCCGAATAAGAATTGGGTTGCAGAACAGATTACAGCAAGATTGCAAACAAATATTGAGGGGAGATAACGTTCAGCGGTAACAAATATGTGCTTTGGGTCTTTATCGTAGCATTAGTTCACGACCAACCTCTGTAGAATTAGGGATATGGCAGAAGTATATCCAATGAAACATAGATGCTACCTGGGAATCAATTGCCACCTTGGTATATTAGTCATGAGGACGTGTGACGTCCAGTGGAATCAAAGCTCTTAAGGGGCGAATTTCCACACCTAAAGTCTTGGTCAATAAAACTGACTTGGAGCAGAGGTGTTTTTTTGGACTGACCTGGAGCAGAGTTTATTTTTGGTACTATCCCAGTTTCGGGCGAGAAGGACCAATATTTACTTGATCCTATGTTATGAGCTAGCAATGCTTCAGTTTTAAAGCAAAGATCACATCCAACCGATTTTCCTTCTTGTGCTTACAACGATGCTGGTCCATTATCAGAATCTTATGCCAATGGAGTCAGATAAACTTTAGATTATGCTAGGAATCAATGTTAGTACATTTTTTCCCTTGAGGTGGGCACTGTAAGATTTCGACAATACTACGAAACTTTGGGGTTCTGTGTTAACTTGAAGTAACATTTTAGGAACGTATCTTAACCACCTTTGAACAATTCTGTTTGAATATCTGATCGTGAGAGAATTAACAGTTAAAACAACCGCACAATACAAACTGGTTTTGCGACTTAAATTGCTTTAAAGGTGCCGAACAGTCTATCTTCAAGCAATTGTATATGTTTTAATTACACAAGATGCAATCCAAGTATTCTTTGTCGGCTTTAAAGAGATAAACAAAAAGGTTGAACTTAGCAGTTTTAACTGAGAATGACGTTTTAACTTTCAGCAATAACCATGCACTTTTTAGTAGCTTTTATTTTCCTAACTGTTTTGGTTTATCAACCATATCTGTAGACCAAGCAACTATGTGTTAAAATGCATTATTTCCTGATATTCTGTTACAAACATGTGTTTGCAATTTCTTCAGTATCCGTGGGAAAGTTGAGCAGAATTGTTTATGGTAGTTAGCATCATTGATAAGAGGTTGTAACATTGTTCGTACAACTCCTCTGTATCTAAACAAATGTGCCATTTGTTGATAGGGTTGTTAAGAAGGCGTATGGTGTGTTGGTTTTTATTAACAGGGGGGATTGAGTTTAAGAACTGCGAGGCTATGCTGCAGCTCTATAAGGCCCTGGTTCGACCACACTTGGAATATTGTGTTCAGTTCTGGTCGCCTCATTATAGGAAGGATGTGGAAGCTTTAGAGAGGGTGCAGAGGAGATTTACCAGGATGCTGCCTGGACTGGAGGGCATGTCTTATGTAGAAAGATTGAGGGAGCTAGGGCTTTTCTCAATGGAGCGAAGGAGGATGAGAGGTGACCTGATCGAGGGGTACAATATGATGAGAGGCATAGATAGAGTGGATAGCCAGAGACTTTTTCCCAGGGTGGAAAGGGCTATCACCATCGGGCATAATTTTAAGGTGATTGGAGGAAGGTTTCGGGGAGATGTCAGAGGTAGGTTCTTGACACAGAGAGTTTTGGGTGCGTGGAATGCGCTGCCAGCGGTGGTGGTAGAAGCAGATACATTAGGGACATTTAAGTGACTCTTGGATAGGTACATGAATGATTGTAGAATGAAGGGTAGGTAGTTAGTTTGATCTTAGAGTAGGTTAAAGGTTCGGCACAACATCGTGGGCCGAAGGGCCTGTACTGTGCTGTATTGTTCTATGTTCTATGTTCACACTATTAAATGTAACTCCTAGCGCCTAAATAAATAGTGATGGACATTTGTTTAGCCGGTATGACTCTAGTTACAGAGGTAGGATGACACCAGATCATTCTCAGCTTCAGCCAATGAAAAGGGGTCATTCAGAGTATTTACTATTAAGGGATTTGAAAACTCGTGGAATTAGGGATACTCGTTGGAAATCTAGAGTCTTTGTTGGCGCATTTTACCATGACTTCTGTGGTGTAATTCTTCTGAGACACAGTTCAATGTACCGTCGTCTTCAGACACAGAAGAAGAAAGGGATCGTCTGTGCTGGTAACAATCAAGGAATCCTGGCCCGTTAATGGTACGAAAGTTGCATGCTGTCTTCATTAATACTATGCTAAGTATTCAAAAAAACCTTGATTAATAAATCATATTTGAACCATAGATAGTCTTCATTTATACCTTTTTAGGTCATGCATAACTGAGGACCCCATTGATATAAGTTAAAAATTTGGAACTTAGAGTTGTTAACTGAGGGTTTTAAACCTCAAAATCCCGATAACTTACAACCCCGAAAAAAACTCGTTATATTTCGCAGATGACCTGAATCTTTGAATTTATGAATGTTGTTAGCAAGCCATCGCCATATCAAGCACGTGCATAGATTGCTCACTTCAGTTGAAATCTTCCAATTGCCACAACACAGGAGGAGTCCATTCAGCCTTTCATGTTGTGAATTACTTAGAAAGACATCCAGAATGAAATAAAATACCGAGCTGTGCAAAGTGTACCTTATTGCTGAGCTACTTGTAGGTTACCGATAATCTACCTCGCTAAGAAGACAAAGCTTTATGCGATAGCATTTTTCTAATTCCAATGACTTCGGACACTCTCGTTACAAAGACACATTAGAGGCAAATGCACGCATCTCCACAAACTGCCCTGCAGCTGGGATAGGACTGCCAATGCCATAAACACATAATTCGCGACAGCAATTGACTTGTTTTTTTTTTGTCCTGTACTTTATTGGATTTCCTATTTGCATTAAATGCCAAAGGTCAGTGATTCACAGCCAGGATGAAATATTATTCTGTTCCTGCCCTTGCAACTCTACCAAATTTTGGTACCATTTTTAGAATTGAAAAGATAGACGCTGCAGTCACTTGATTCCGCAATGAATCATCGGTCATGAGATTGCACTATTGTGACCACCTATTTGGTTGTTTGTATTTATGTTCTACACACTGCACTTGCAACACACTTGGCATTGGCATATGGCAATGTTTTGACTCTGTTTTTCCTTCAATGCTTTGAGTAATTTTGCTTTTTAAATTTTGAAACTCCTGCTAAGGGCAATCGCGGATGGGCAATATATGATGGTCATGTGAGGCAGGCCACCATCCCATGAAAGAAAGGAAACAAAAAACAACTGTGAAGGATACCAACATGTTTTTGAGACGACAGTATATAGGCTAGATGTTTGCTCTCAGCAGAATGTTTTCAACAATTAGACGAAGGATAAAATGGCTGTTCTGGCTGTTATGGAGATGCTTTGTTAAGATCCGAGCTTTTTCCAGCTTCTCAGGAACAAAATAAATTAATTATATTTCGCTGGTGAACTGCATCTTTAAATTGAAGAATGTGAAAGTAGTAACGTTCCAGCTTGTAGCAGGCCAGTCAGCAAAGAATCAATCCGAAACCATTGCTCACTGCTAGATTCAATTTAAAAAGCACGTTATCACTATATTAAAAGCAACAAGAGTCTTGGTGACCTGTTAGATCGTATGTTTAGAGTGGAGTTTGAAAAACGCCAAGTTTCGAACACTGACCAGCGAGATACCATTGTCCTAAGCATGTACATAGCTTGCTACAATGTGGTTGAAATCTTGAACGCAAAGAGCAGGAGTTGGCCCTTCGAGCTGATATGCTACTTCAAGAACATTTTCCTGCACTATCCCCGTATTCCTTGATATTTTCAATATGCAGACATTTATCGATCTCTGTCTTGAACATTCACAACGACTTGAGCCTCCACAGCTCACTGGGGCAGAGAATACCAAAGATTTACTCCCCACTGAGTGGAGAATTTACTCCTCATTATCGTTCTAGATGACTTACCTCTTATTCTGAGACAAATCGCCCATGTTCTATACCTCCCGCCAGGGGAGCCATCCTGCCTGCATTTTCCCTGTCAAGCCCTGTAAGAATTACGTTTGTTTGAATTATATCACTAGTCATTCTTCTAAACTGCAGATTATAATCGGTCAAAGCTATTTAATCTTTAGTCAGAAGACAATCCCTCCAAACCAAGAATTTGTTTGGCGAGTCTCTGTTCTACTGCCTCTATGGCAAGTATATCTTTCCTTAGGTAAGCAGAGAAAAAAATAACTGTACACTTGGCGTCACCAAGGCTCCATGTAACTGTAGTAAGATATGTTTTGTCCTATACCCAAATCCTGCTGTACTAAAGGCCAACATACAATTCCCCTTTTTAAATGCTTTCTGTTCTTGCATGCTGACTTTCAGTGCATCATGAATAAGGACCCCCAAGTCCCTTTGAAGTTCAACACATCCCAGTCTCTCACCATTTAAGAAATACACTGTATTTCTGTTTCTCCTACAAAAGTGGATAACCTCACATTTCTCCACATTGTATTCCATCGGCCAAACTTCTACCCACTCAGTAAGCCTCTACAAAATCCCTTGAAGCATTTTTGTATCCTTGTCGCAGCTCTAGTCTGCCTAGTTTTATGCCATCTGCAAACTGTTTTATGCCTTCTGCAAACTTGGAAATATTACATTTAACCACCACATCCGATTCATTAATATAAATTGTGAAACTTTGGGACCCAAGCACCGATCCTTACCGTATCCTACTCTCGGTTTTCTGTCCGTTAAAAGTTCGCATTCCATGCCAGTACATTGCCCCAATACCATGTGTTGCAATTTTGTTTACCAATCTCGTATGTGAGTCCTTATCAAAAGATTTCTGAAAATCTAAATATAACACATCCACTTGTTCCCCCTTATCTATTCTCATAGTTCGACCCTAAAAAGACCAACTAGTTTGTTAAACGTTGATTTCCCTTTCATACATCCATATTGACTGTGCCCAATAACACCATTATTTTCATGCCATCACATCACAAGAACACCAAAAAAAAAGGAATAGGAGCAGACGTAGACACAATGGCCCATCGAACCTGCTCTGCCATTCAATACTATCTTGGCTGATCTTGGGCTTCAATTCCACTTTCCTGCCCACTCCCCATATCTCATGACTCCCTGCAAGATCAAAAATCTATTTTTGACAGCCTTAAATGCATTCA